>NC_136968.1:35037052-35039552 GCF_032717465.1 Coenobita brevimanus | reverse complement strand
ACAACCATTAAAGAAAACGCAAAATATTTCAGGGAAGCTATTGTAATTTTTCTTCCCTCAATTATTAAAAAGAGAGAGAGAGAGAGAGAGAGAGAGAAAAGATGGAGGGATATGGTGGATGAGTGTGTGAGGAAGAGAGGTTTGGAAGTCTGTGGACACCAGAATCAAAGAGAGTGTACTGAGATGGTATGGTCATGTGGAGAGAATGGATAACAATAGTGGTGAAATATGTATACCTGAGTGAATTTGAAGGAGGGAGGAGGCGAGGTAGGCCAAGGAGAAGGTGGAGAGATATAGTGGATGAGTGTGTGAGGAAGAGAGGTATGGAAGTCGGTGAGGCTAGGGAACTGACAAGAGATCGAGCTGGCTGGATGAATTTGAAGGAGGGAGGAGGTGAGGTAGGCCAAGGAGAAGGTGGAGAGATATAGTGGATGAATGTGTGAGGAAGAGAGGCTTGGAAGTCGGTGAAGCTAGGGAACTGACAAGAGATCGAGCTGGCTTGATGAATATTGTGAGGAGAAGTGCATGATCAGGGATTTGGCACCCCTTTTTAACATGGCAGCGTCCGGATTGACTCTGTCGGATACGTTTATGTGAAGCTGCAGAACGTGGTGAATGTTTTTGGTGTATCCAGTGGAGCCAGGATTCCGGGGGCTTGAATGATGAGTGAATGGAAGCGTGGCCCATTGGATTGGGCAAATTTGGGCTGTCTGGACGTTGCTGCTCCTCGCCTTGCCCTGAAGGAGGTCCGGATGATGATTATGATGATGATGGTGATGATGATGATGGTGATAATGATGATGATGACGGTGATGGTGATGATGATGATGATGATGATTACCGGTACGTACTGCTCACTGGCCTGCATTCTTGACCATTTCGGCTTACGGTGTAATTGCGCTTTCCTACAACACCTTCAATTTCCCTTTTATAATTGCCAGTCAGTATTACAGCCAATTTTAAGACATTTTTCAAGACTAGCGGTTCGTGGTTAGGTTAGGTTCCCTTTAAGAAAACAACAAAAACAACAGCGCCAAATTTAAGATCTGTTCATTTCGGGATGCCTGGACACACTGCGTTTGAAAGACTGGAGGTCATAGGCAGTAGGAAATACAGAGGGAGACACTTCCAGAGTTGACCTGTTGCATAAATGAAGGACTGGGAGTAACGGTTAACTCTTGCATTAGAGAGTTGGACAGAAAAGGGATGAGAGTTTGTTGATAGACGGGTGCTACCACCTGTCGTAGAGAAGGAGGGATGCATGCAGACAGTTCAGAGGAGCAGTGACCATTGAAGTAGCGATAGAAAAGAGATAAAGATGCAACAGTGCGGCGAAGAGACAGAGGTTCAAGGGAGCCAGTAAGAGGAGGAGAGTTAATGAGACGAAAAGCCTTTGACTCCACCCAATTGAGAAGAGCTGAATGTTTGAGCCTTCCCACACACGAGAGCCTCATATGAGTTGTACACGCTGAATTTCTCTGTACGTACGTGTGTATGAATTTCTCTGTATGTACGTGTGTATGTATGTATCTGTGTATGTATGTATGTGTACACGTATGTATGTACTAGCAAAACTCCAAACACCAACAAGCGTTTTTAACAACACTGTATATAATATTTACTCGTACAACCATCAGGAATGTGGTGCCTCCATCTACCCACCCACCTAACCCTGCCTACCTACCTACCTGCCTACCTACCTACCTACCCACTTTCCTACCTACCTGCCTACCCACCCACCCACTTACCTACCTACCTACCTACCTACCTATCTACCCACTCACCTACCTACCTACCTTCCTGCCTTCCTACCTACCCACCTACCTACCAACCCACTTTCCTACCTACCCACCCACCCACTTTCCTTCCAGCCTACCTACCTACCTACCTACCTACCTCATAACATTCCGTCATTCACACCTCTATGGACGCCTCTCAAAAAATATATATAATTCAAATTCCTTGCATTTTTAGAGAGGGGTAGAGAGGGGGAATCTCTCTCTCTCTCTCTCTCTCTCTCTCTCTCTCTCTCTCTATCTATCTATCTGTCTATCCATCTGTATATAACTACCGTACCTGTCTATCTATTTTTCTATCAGCCTATTTATCTGTCTATCCATATCTATCTATCTGTCTATCTAACCCCGTCTTTGTATAACCTACCTTTCTATCTATTTGTCAGCTTATCTCTTATCACAAATTCTCTCTCTCTCTCTCTCTCTCTCTCTCTTTCAAAGTTAGAGAAAGTTCTGTTCTCCTTAAGAGTCTCTTCAAACAATTAAGGATTTATATTCCTTCCTTCCTTCCTTCCCTTCCTTCCTTCTTTCCTTCCCTCCATCCTTCCTTCCTTCCATCCTTCCTGCCTTCCTTCTTTCCTTCCATCCATCCATCCTTCCTTCCTTCCTTCCTTCCCTTCCTTCCTTCTTTCCTTCCATCCATCCTTCCTTCCTTCCCTCCTACCATCTTTCCTTCCTTCTCTCTATCCATCCATCCATTCATC
>NC_136968.1:35004552-35032052 GCF_032717465.1 Coenobita brevimanus | reverse complement strand
TCCTTTCCTTTCCTTTCTTCCTTACTTCCTGCCTTCGTTACTTCATTCATAATCCATCCTTCCTTTCTGTCTTCCGTCCTTCCTTCCTTCCTTCTTTCCTTCCTTCCTTCCTTCCTTCCTTCTTTCCATATGGTCAGAATTATGCTGATGATAACACTGTATGTATATGCAAATGTACAAAGACTAGTTAATAATTACAAGGATTCTTTCGTGTTCCTTCCTTCCTTTCCTTCCTTCATTCCCTCCATTCCTTTCTACCTTCCCTCTTTTCCTTCCTTTCTTCCCTCCTTTCCTTCCTTTCTTCCCTCCTTTCCTTCCCTCCTTCCTTCCTTCATTCCTTCCTTCCTTCCTTTCCTTCCCTCCTTCCTTTCTACCTTCCCTCTTTTCCTTCCTTTCTTCCTTCCTTTCCTTCCTTTCTTCCCTCCTTTCCTTCCATCCTTCCTTCCTTCTTTCTTTTGTACCTACCTTCCTTCCTTCTTTCTTTCCTCTCCTTCCTTCCTTCCTTCCTTCCCGTCGATCCTTCATGTTCTGTTTATTTTTTCATTCATTAATTTTCTCCTTCATTCATTATCTTCCTCCATCCTTCCCTTTCTTCCTTCTTTCCTTCATTTCATTCACATCTGTTTCTCTTCCTTCCTTCCTTCATTCCTTCATTCATTACACCTTTCTTCATCGCCATTCTTTTCCTGTTTATTTTTTTCCTTACTTCATCCTTCCCTCCCTCCCTCCTTTCGTACCTACCTACTTTCCTTCCTTCCTTCCTTCGTACCTACCTTCCCTCCTTCCTTCGTACCTACCTTCCCTCCTTCCTACGTACCTTCCTTCGTTCTTTCGTACCAACCTTCCTTCCTTTCTTTCTTACCTTTTTTCTTACCTTCCTTCTTTCGTACCTTCCCTCCTTCCTTCCTTCGTACCTTCCTTCCTTCCTTCCTTCGTACCTTCCTTCCTTCCTTCCTTCGTACCTTCCTTCCTTCCTTCCTTCGTACCTTCCTTCCTTCCTTCCTTCGTACCTTCCTTCCTTCCCACCTTTCCTTCCATCCATCTACCCTTCCCTTAGCCGTACCAGAAGGTCACTGGGATTAGAGAGAGAGAGTGAAAGAGAGTGAAAGAAAGAGAGTGAAAGAGAGAGAGAGAGAGAGAGAGAGACGCCACTACTCTGAATATAATAATTTCAGTACCATGATTTTTTTGGCTCAAAATTTTACTCTCTCTCTCTCTCTCTCTCTCTCTCTCTCTCTCTCTCATGGAGGGGCGACTTCAGGAATATGTATGGCATTATAAAGAGGGTAAAACACACACACACACACACACACACACACACACACATACCCCCCCACACACACTATGCTTGTAGATAGTTAGATAGTAAGAAGGATTAGTGCATAGATAGATAGATAGATCGATAGATATAAAGCCATGTAGATAGACAGATAGATAGATAAATTGGTAGATAGATACTCAGGCAGGTAGATAGACAGATAGATAAATAGCAATAGATATCAGCATAACTCAATTTGTACTATTCTTTGCGATGTCAGCGATAGAAATTTGTGGTCAGGGAGAGTGATGCCTACAGTGAATTCATGCCCATGCTGGTGATGTACGAAGGGCATTGGTTTTGTGTGTGTGTTTGTGGAGTGGTGCATGTGTACGTCAGTGTTGTAATGAGTGTTTGTGTATGTGTGTGTGTGTGTGTGTGAGAGAGAGAGAGAGAGAGAGAGAGAGAGAGAGAGAAAGAATCCTACTGTACTTAAACATTTTTTAATTATTTGCAGCTTCCTTCCTTCCTTCCCTTCTTCCTTCCTTCCTTCCTTCCTTCTTTCCCTCCTTCCTTCCTTCCTTCCTTCCCTCCCTCCTTCCTCCCTAAGCCCCTCCCTATCTCCATACGTGCTTATTCTTCCTTCACAGGTATCAGGGGAGAGAGAGAGGGAGGGAGGGAGGGAGGGAGAGAGAGAGGGGGGGAGGGAGAGAGAGAATCTGCGTATGTATTTGTATCTATATATGGTTGTATAATGTATCCGTTTTATCCTCTCTCTCTCTCTCTCTCTCTCTCTCTCTCTTATGGTGGGGCGACTTCAGGAATATGTATGGCATTATAAAGAGGGTAAAACACACACACACACACACACACACACACACACACTATGCTAATGTAGATAGTTAGTTAGTAAGAAGGATTAGTACACAGATAGATAGACAGATCGATAGATATAAAGGCATGTAGATAGATAGATAAATAGGTAGATAGATACTCAGGCAGGTAGATAGACAGATAGATAAATAACAATAGATAGCATAACTCAATTTGTACTATTCTTTGCGATGTCAGCGATAGAAATTTGTGGTCAGGGAGAGTGATGCCTACAGTGAATTCATGCCCATGCTGGTGATGTACGAAGGGCATTGGTTTTGTGTGTGTGTGTGTGTGGAGTGGTGCATGTGTACGTCAGTGTTGTAATGAGTGTTTGTGTATGTGTGTGTGTGTGTGTGTGTGAGAGAGAGAGAGAGAGAGAAAGAATCCTACTGTACTTAAGCATTTTTTTATTATTTGCATCTTCCTTCCTTCCCTCCTTCCCTTCTTCCTTCCTTCCCTCCTTTCCTTCCTTCCTTCCTTCCTTCCCTCCCTCCTTCCTCCCTAAGCCCCTCCCTATCTCCATACGTGCTTATTCTTCCTTCACAGGTATCAGGGGAGAGAGAGAGGGAGGGAGGGAGGGAGAGAGAGAGAGAAAGGGAGAGAATCTGCGTATGTATTTGTATCTATATATGGTTGTATAATATATCCGTTTTATCCTCTCTCTCTCTCTCTATCTATCTATCTATCTGTCGCAATCTATCATCTATTTATATATTCATCCGTAATTATCCATCCATCTCAATCTGTCTATTTGTCTATCTATCTATCTATCTGTCCCTGGTATATGTCAAAATACAGGCGATAATTGAGAGAGAGAGAGGAAGCAAGCATGAGAAACTAAGAAGGAAAAAGAATGAAAGGAAGGAAAACAGGAAGGAAGGAAGGAGGAGGAAAGAAGGAAGGAGGGAGGGAAAGATGGAGGGAAGGGAGGGAAGAAGGAGAGAGAGAGGAAGCAAGCATGAGAAACTAAGAAGGAAGAAGAATGCAAGGAAGGAAAATAGGAAGGAGGGAGAGAGAAGGAGGGAAGGTAGGGAGAGGAGGGAGGAAGGAGAGAGAAAGAGAGAGAGAGAGAGAAGGAGGGATTGAAAGAAGGAAATAATGAAGGAAGGGGGATGCATAGATGAAGGAAGAGAGGAGGGAGAGAAGGAAGAAGAGACAGGGAGGAAAGAAAATTGAGAGAGAGAAGATAGAAGGAGAGAGAGAGAGGGAAAGAAGGAGGGAAGGAACAATATAACAGTGTAAATCAATGGTGCTTGAACTCTCTCTCTCTCTCTCTCTCTCTCTCTCTCTCTCTCTCTCTCTCTCTCTCTCTCTCTCTCATCTCACCTTTTCATATATTTTCCCTTCCTTCCTTCCCTTCTTCCTTCCTTCCTTCCTTCTCCTTCCTTTCTTCTCTCCCTCCTTCCTTCCTTCCTTCTTCCCATGAGGCGTAATCTGAATTGCATAGCTATTGGTGATGAAGGAAGGAAGGATGGGAGGGAGGGAGGAGGGAGTGAAGGAAGGAAGGAGAGAAATGAGGGATGAAGTGGTGGAACAGTTAAGGAAGGAGGGAGGGAGGAGGAAAAGGAAAGAAGGAGGAGGGAAGGAGAAAATATAAAATGTTGAGGGAAAGAAGGAAGGATGGAAGGAAAGAAGAAGTTAAATATGGCTATGGAGGGAAGGAAGGAAGGAGAAAAGAAAGGAAGGAAGGAGGAAAGAGAAGAAATGTATAGAATGGTGAAGGTAGGGAGGACTAAATGAAGGAATGATTGGAGGTTCCTTCTTTTCAGCCTTCCTTTCTTCCTTCTTCGTTTCCTTCATCCTTTTCACATCTATACTCCTTGCATTGTTCCTTCCTTCCTTCTTTCCCTCCCTCCCTTCCATCCTCCCTCCCTCCCTCCCTCCCTCCCTTCCTTCCTTCTTCCTTCCTTCCTTCTTTCTTTCCTTCCTTCCTTCCTCCCTCCCTCCCTCCCTCCCTCCCTCCTTCCGGTGTTACAAATGGAGGGAGAATGAAGGAAGAGAGAGAGAGAACTAAAAGTCACTCTATCAGAAAGGCAATGTCAAAGTTTGTCTATCTATCTATCTATCTATCTGTGTCTTTCCTTCTGTTTGTCTGTCTGTCAATACCTGTCTTTCCATTTGTCTATCTATCTATCTATCAGTCTAACCATCAATCTATCTATCCTTCATTCTCTTTGTCTCTGCCCATTCCTGTCTTTCCATTTGTCTATCTCTGTCTATCTATCTATCTAGTGTCTGTCTGTCTATCTATCTATATCTATCTATCTGTCTATATCTATCTATCTATCATTCATTCCTGTTTGTCCTCTTTCCATTTGTCTATCTGTCTGTCTATCAGTCAATCTATCTTTCATTCCTGTTTGTCTGTCTGTCTGTACCTGTCTTTCTGTGTGTGTGTGTGTGTGTGTCTATCGTTGTTTATCTATCTGGCTGTCTTTCTCTTTGTCTATCTGTCTATCTCTCCATCTGTATCTGTCTATCCATCTATCTATCTATTTGTGTCTGTCTATCAATCTATCGTTCCATCTCTGTCAGTGTCTCTCTCCATCTGTCTGTCTTTCCATCTCTATCTATCTATCTGTCTGTCTGTCTGTCTCTGTCTGTCTGCATCTCTGCCTATTCCTGCATTTTGTATCTGTCTATCTATCTATCTATCTATTTAATTGACTCTACTCAACTACCCCTCTATCTATCTATCTATCTATTTATCTATCTATCTCAGTAACCTACCTTTGAATGTTTTAGGAAGGCACATATCTATCTATCTGTCTATCTACCCGTCTCTATCCACTTATCAGTCTCTATCTATCTATCTATCTATCTATCTATCTGTCACGTTTCTATCAATAAATCTATCTATTAGGATGGCTATCATCTATCACTTTCTATCTATTTATCTATATCTATCTATCTTGCTGTCTATCTATCGCTATCTATGTCTATCTTGCTCTGTCTGTCTACCTGTCAATCTATCTTTATCGTTCTATCTATTTATATATCTATCTTGTTCTATCTATTTATCTATCTCTTGCTATCTATCAGTCAATCTATCTTTATCTTGCTCTTTCTATCTAATTATCTATCTAGCTTTTTATCTATCAGTCTCTCTCTCTCTCTCTCTCACTCTCAGTCTATTTATCTATCCATGTCTATCTGTCTATCTATTAATCTACCGTTTGTCAGTATCAGTCACTCATCTCACCACTTTACCACTAAGTCACCTATCTATTTGCCCAACTAGGTGAGTGGATGGATAGATGGTTTTGTGTGTGTGTGTGTGTGTGTGTGTGTGTGTGAGAGAGAGAGAGAGAGAGAGAGAGCGCTTTCATCCAGCCCTCTTACGCCTCTCTTACTAGGCTTTTACGATACGCAGGGAATACGTGGCGATGGTCATTGCTCCTAGGCCTTCCTTCCTTCCTTCCCTCCTTCCATCCTTTACTTCCTTCCATTCTTCCTTCCTTCTTTCCTTCCTTCCATCCTTCATTCTTCCTTCCTTCCTTCCCCCTCCTTTCCATTCCCTCCTTCCTTCTTTAAACACTCCTTCATTCATTCTCCCTTCCTTCATCTTTCCTCCCTCCTTCCTTCCTTCATTCATTCATTTATTCAGCCATTACTCTCTCTCTCTCTCTCTCTCTCTCTAGTTTTTTTTGTCGCTCACCAACTACAAACCCATTTAAATTCTCTCACATTTTTAAAGTTAGAGAGAGAGAGAGAGAGAGAGAGAGAAGGGGTGAAGTTTGCCTTACACGCTAAAATTAGAGTGAGGGAAAAACGAGAGAGAGAGAGAGAGAGAGAGAGAGGAGGATGTGTGTGTAAATATATGTACGTTTTTGCGTATGTAGGTCTAGATTCCTGTGGATGTGTGTACCGGTATGTATAAGCCATGTATGAATGTGTGTGTGTGTGTGTGTGTTCATAACCGTTTGTGTGTGGTTAGATTCATGTATGTGTGTGTGTGTTCATGTATGTATGCGAGTGTGTACGTAATTTGCATGTATGTGGGGAAAAATGCACGGACGAAGTAAAACTCATGTATGTGTGTACGTGTGTCCGTGTGCGTATGCGAGGGATCAGTATAGCACATGCGCACACGGATCCCTACACGAGGCTCGCGGGCTAGGCTGGGTGGAGGGCTTGGAGAGGAAATTTGGAGGAAAGGGAGGTATTGGAGGAAACATTGAAGTTGTGGAGGGAAGGGGGGAGGGAAGGAGAGAAGGATGGAGGGAAGGAGAGGAAGAGGGAGGGAGGGAAAGGTAGGAAAGGAGAGGGAGGGAAAGAAGGAGCATTTGAAACGAGTCTATGGGAGTGAGAGAGAGGGAGGGAGGAGGGAAAGAGGGAGAGGGGAGGGAGGGAAAGAGAATGAGGGGAGGGAGGGAGGGAGGAAAGAGAGAGCAGGGAGGGGAAATAGGAGGGGTTTTAGGAAAGAGAGGGAGGGAGAAAGGAAGGGGGGAGGAAGGAAGGGAGGGGGAGGGAGAAGAGCAAAATGAAGGAAAGGGAGTGACGTACGGGAGAGGAAAGGTGGGAGGGAGGGAGGGGAAGGAAAGAAAGGGAGGGAGGGGAGGAAAGAAATAAAGGAGGGGAGGGAAAAAGAGAAGGAGGGTGGGAGGGAGGAAAGGAAAGAAGGGGAGGGAAGCAGGGGAGAGGAAAGATGGGAGGGAGGGAGGGAAGGCAAAGGAGGGAGGGGAAGAAAGCAAAGGGAAGGGGGGTAGAGGAGGAAGGGAGGGAGGCAGGAAGGAAGGGAGCGACGAGAGGGGAGGGTGGAAAGCGAGGGGAGAAAGAGATGGGTGGCTGAGAGAGAGAGAGAGAGAGAGGGAGGGAGGGAGAGAGAGAGGGAGCGTGTCTGAGGGAGGGTGAGTCAGTGTGTGTGTGCGTCAGGATGGAGGAGGAGGTGCGGTGTCCTGCCTGCCTGGGGGTGTTCACTGACCCTGTCCTCCTGCCATGCCACCACGCCCTCTGCCTCAAGTGCGCCGCCCATCCCGCCCACGCCGACGAGGGCGGGGAGGGCGCAGACGGCGGCAACGACTCCGACAAGGCCTCCGTCTATAGCGAAACGGACAGCGGGGTGGTGGTGGCCGCGTCCTCCCGCCCCGTCTCCTACGTCAGCAGCCCCGAGCCCCACCTGCCCCCGTCAGCGCACTCCCACCCCGCCGTCCGATGCCCCGTCTGCCACAAGGTCACGCCCTTAGGTCCCGCCGGCGCCTCGGAGCTGCCTAGGTACCGTGCCATGGCGAGAATAGTGGCCAGGCATCGCGAAATGACGCAGGCGCAGGCGGGGACCTCTGCGTCAGGTGGTTCCCTAATGACCACGTCTATAACCAGCGGGGGCACCTTACCCCCCTGCCAGCTGTGCGAAGGGCCCCCCAGACCCGCCACAACGGAGTGCCAACAGTGCCAGGTGCTGTACTGCTGCCCCTGTTTAGCTTCCTGCCACCCCCTCAGAGGACCTTTAGCCACGCATACCCTTACCCCCGTTGCGCCCCTGGGTCCCGCCCCCTCCAGTGTGGGTGTAGGGGAGCGGTGCGGGGCCCACGGGGAGAGGCACACACTGTACTGCCTGGTGTGTAGGTGGTCGGGGTGCCAGCAGTGCCACCCCTGCAACGCCCATCATGACCTGCAGCCCCTGGATAACCTGGCCAAGACACACAAGGTAAAGGAGTGGCCTTGATACACACACACACACACACACACACACACACACACACACACACACACACACACACACACACACACACACATTCAAGCACAGTATACGTCACACACACACACACACATTCAGGCACAGTATACGTCACACACACACACACACACACACACACACACACACACACATTCAGGCACAGTATACGTCACACACACACACACACACACACACACACACACACATTCAGGCACAGTATACGTCACACACACACACACACACACACACACACACACACACACACACACACACACACACACACACACACACACACACACATTCAGGCACAGTATACGTCACACACACACACACACACACACACACACACACACATTCAGGCACAGTACACGTCACACTCATATGCACACATACCAGTCTCTCCTACACACACACACACACACACACATTCAGGCACAGTATACGTCACACACACTTGCATATGCACACACTCACCAGCCTCCTACACACACACACACACACACACACACACGCACACACACACACACACACACACACACACACACACACACACACACACACAAACCCAGAAAACATTTTGAACTTAAAGAAAGACGTCGACCTAAAAATCATATATATATTTTTTCCGGATCCGAAAATTCATGAAATGCGTAAAAAGAGGTGAAAAAAGGATCGTTTAGAAATCTACCTCTATCTGTCTATCTATCTATCTATCTGTATCTATCTACTTTCACTTTATATGTATCTCCAATTTCGCTTGTCTGTCTAGCTATCTGTCTGTCTATCTATCTCTGTCTATCTATATCTATCTATCTACCTATCTACTTTCACTTGTCTATCTGTCTGTCTATCTATCTATCTATCTGTATCTATCTACTTTCACTTTATCTGTATCTCCAATTTTGCTTGTCTGTCTATCTATCTGTCTGTCTATCTATCTATCTATCTATCTATCTACCTATCTACTTTCACTTGTCTATCTGTCTGTCTCTCTGTTTTCACTTTATCTCTCTCCCTATAGCCAGACGCCTTAATCCCGTCAGGGGTGACCACAAACAAATCGCCTCCAAAGTCGCCCTGTCCCCTGCCATTACGCTGCCCTTCCCCCAACTCACCCCCCCCCTTCTCTCTCATATACCTCTCCACTCCATCCCTCCATCTCATCCTCGGCCTCCCCCTCCCGAATGAAATAAAAATATAATGAAAGATATTAAAGTATGGAATAAGTAAGAGGTAAAATAATTAATGTTATTTATTTATTTAATTAATTTATTGGGATTAAAATTAGGGGCGATATTTACTTGGATTTTTTTGCGTCATTTTTCATTTCCAGTTTTCGTGTGTGTGTGTGTGTGTGTGTGTGTGTGTGTGTGTGTGTGTGTGTGTGTGTGAGAGCTGAGACGTGTGTACCTGTATGTATAATGATAATAATAATAATGATAACAAGATTAATGATAATAATAACAACTATCATCCACATCATCATCATCATCACAATAACAACAATAATAATAATAATAATAATAATCCCACGTAATTAGTAAGGGATATGCGTGACAGATGTGTTTTAAAATATATATAAATTCCTTGCATACAAAAAGCAATTGATATACAGTAATGCAGGTGTGTGGTGGTGGTGGTGGTGGTAGTGGTGTGGTGGTGGTTGTAGTAATAGTAGTAGTAGTAGCTTTTAAGTGGTTTTATCTCGACTACACAGAGACAGTTCAGGTTTGTCTTTCATCCCTGCCTTTTATCTCTCTCTCTCTCTCTCTCTCTCTCTCTCTCTCTCTCTCTCTCTCTCTGTTTATCTGTCTATCCGCCTCTCTCTCTCTCTCTGTCTATCCGCCTCTCTCTCTCTCTCTCTGTTTATCTATCTATCCGCCTCTCTCAGTTTATCTATCTATCCGCCTCTATCTCTCTATTTATCTCTATCCATCCGCCTCTCTCTCTCTCTCAGTTTATCTATCTATCCGCCTCTATCTATCTATCTACGTCCGTCAATCTGTCTATCTTCCTGTCTGCCTGGGATCTATTTTTCTGTCCATCTGTCTTATTTTGTCTCTCTCTCTCTATCTATCTATCTATCTATCTATCTCGGTGTCAGTCTGTCTACCTGTCTTTCTCTCTTATCTGTTCTTCGTTTCTGTCTATCTACTTGTATTTTTCTATCTATTGTATATGTATCTATTTCTGCCTAACAGTCTATCAGTCTGTCTAACCACCATCATCCTTTATCCCCATAGTGAGCAACACACACACACACACACACACACACACACACACACACACACACACACACACACACACACACACACACACACACACTATTCACAGTCCTAGTTGTGTGTGTGTGTTAGTAAATAGTTGTGTGTGTGTGTGTGTGTGAGCGAGAGAGAGAGAGAGAGAGAGAGAGAGGAGGTTAGGAAGAGATGAAAGGAAAAGTAGGAAGGAGAGAGAGAGAGAGAAGGGAAGATGGAGAGAAAGAGAAGGAAGGGAGAGAGAGAGATATAATGAGGAGTGTGATAAGAGACATATCGTTAAATTGCAATAATATTTGTCTGGCAGTATCAACAACCACCATTACTACCACAACTACCACCATTACTACCACAACTACCACCATTACTACCACAACTACCACAACTACCACCATTACTACCACAACTACTACCACAACTACCACCATTACTACCACAACTACCACCATTACTACCACAACTACCAACATTACTACCACAACTACCAACATTACTACCACAACTACCAACATTACTACCACAACCACCAACATTACTACCACAACTACCAACATTACTACCACAATAACCACCATTACTACCACAACCACCAACATTACTACCACAACTACCAACATTACTACCACAACTACCAACATTACTACCACAACTACCAACATTACTACCACAACTACCATTATTACTACCACAACCACCAACATTACTACCACAACTACCATTACTACCACAACTACCAACATTACTACCACAACTACCAACATTACAACCACAACTACCACAATTACCATCACCAGCATCCCTGCGATAACTTGAACAACCAACATTACCACAACTACCACCATCACACTTACCACCAACACCACAACCTCCACCACTACCACAACTACCACCAGCACCACAACTACCATTACCACCACCACTACAACAACCACAACTACCATTACCACCACCACAACCACAACTACCACAATCAATAAATATTCAAAAATTTTGTTTTTTTTTTCGTTGGATTTAGCCGTTTTATAATTACCTTAAAGCAATCTCTCACTCTCTCTCTCTCTCTCTCTCTCTCTCACACACACACACACACACACACACACACACACACACACACACACACAAGTTTTCCATCCCTTTCATCTTTCCCTATTTCTCTCTCTCTCTCTCTCTCTCTCTCTCTCTCTCTCTCTCTCTCTCTCGTTTTATTACTAGGGAGGCTTATCAGAGCTATGCGGGGAGAGAGAGAAAGTTTTTATCCGTTTATAATCATCACCATTTATTATTATTATTATTATTATTATTATTAGTGTTATAATAATGTTGATCCTTATTATTACTACTACTACTACTGTTGCTATTATTATTATTATTATTATTGTGTGGTAGGGATGTGGTAGGAAGACAGAGAAGGCTTTTGAGAGTGACTGTAAGGTATTTAGGGTGATGAGGTGTACATGTGTTATTATTATTATTATTATTATCATTATTATTATTATTATTATCATTATTGTTGTTATATTATTACGGTATCTATTATTATTATTGTTGCTATTATTATTATTATTATTATTATTATTGCTAGTAATAGTAGTAGTCGTAGTCGTAGTAGTAGTAGTGTTGTAGTAGTAATAATAGTAGTTGTAATAGTAGTAGTGATAGTAGTAGTAGTAGTAGTAGTAGTAGTGATTGTTGTTGTTTATCAAAGAAAGGAGGGAGGGAGGTGCAACTCTCCCTCCCTCCCTCTTCATTTTCCCTCCCTTCTCTCCCTCCCTCCCCAGATGACTCATTCACCTCTCCCTTAGGGCTATAGAGAGGGAGGGAGGGAGGAAAGAGGGAGGGAGGGAGAGAAAGTAATGGATGGATGGATTAATGACGAGAGAGAGAGAGAGAGAGAAAGGGAAAACTGTGTGTGTGTGTGAGAGAGAGAGAGAGAGAGAGAATATACTGAAGATAATGGGGAAAGTGTGTGTGTGTGTGTGTGTGTGTGTGTGTGTGTGAGTGAGAGTTAAAGGAAAAGTGTGTGTGTGTGTGTGTGTGTGTGTGTGTGTGTGTGTGTGTGTGTGTGTGTGAGAGAGAGAGAGAGAGAGAGAGAGAAAGCATTTAAGAGAGGGAAAATATTGACTTAACATAATGCGATGGTTGCCTATTCAATTATCTCTCTCTCTCTCTCTCTCTCTCTCTCTCTCTCTCTCTCTCTCTCTCTCTCTCTCTCTCTCTCTCTCATAAGGCTTCTTAACACCAGATAATAACAAAAAAAATGACCCCATCCAAGAGCGTTATTATTATTATTATTATTACTACTCGTACTACTGCTACTACTACTACTACTACTACTACGATTACTACTTGTACTACTACTACTACTACTACTACTACTACTACGATTACTACTTGTACTACTACTACTAGTACTACTGCTACTACTACTACTAGTACTACTGCTACTACTACTACTAGTACTACTGCTACTACTACTACTAGTACTACTGCTACTACTACTACTAGTACTACTACTACTGCTACTACTACTACTAGTACTACTACTGCTACTACTACTACTAGTACTACTGCTACTACTACTACTACTACTACTACTACTACTAGTACAACTACTACTTTAAGTTATTATCATTACCACCGCCAAGGAGGTTATGTTTTCACCCCTGTTCGTTTGTTAGTTGGTTTGTTGGATGGTTTGTGAGCAAGATTAAACAGAAACTACTGGACGGATTTGCACGACACTTGGCAGAAGAATGTGCCTTGTCGCAGAACACACTCCAGTACATTTTGGTGCCGATCCGGATAAAGGTGCCGATCCAGGATTTTTTTTTTTTTTTTTTTTTTTAACATTGCGAGATGGGGCGTTTTTCGACATATTCGTAAATTTTTTCAGTGAATATTGCATAGATCTTAATGAAAAAAAATTAATCCGGCATATATAGGATGTTGGTATATATCTACGAATGTGTACAGTTTGGCGCGGATCCATCTAAAATTCCGGATCTAGCGGGTTTAAATATGTTTTTATAGCGGGTAGTGTTTTGCCAGCTGCCGTAGAGTAACAAGGACTTTTATCTATCTATCTATTGCCAGACGCCTCAATCCCGTTTGGGGTGGCCACAAACAAATCGCCTCCAAGTCGCCCTGTCCCCCGCCATTTCACTGCCCTGCTCGCAACTCACACCCCCCTCTCTCATATACCTCTCCACCCCATCCCTCCATCTCATCCTCGGCCTCTCCCTCCCTCTTCCCCCCTCCACCTCACTCACATACACTCTCTTCGTCAGTCTTTCACAGTAGGATTTGATTGAATTAAAAGGGACTGCATGTTGGGCCTTGGCGGAGGTATGCATTCTACTGAGTGCCATTATAGCTTTTCTTGTTCTGATACTGTTCTGTAGTCCACTGGTACTCTCTCTCTCTCTCTCTCTCTCTCACTTCCCTTCATTTCCAATTCCACCCATCCTGTGAATTTACCCTTCGGAGAGAGAGGTGGGTTGGGGAGAGCCATGGGTACCTCTGTTGATTTTATTGTGATGGGAGGGAAATTCTCTCTCTCTCTCTCTCTCTCTCTCTCATATTTTATTGTGATGGGAGGGAAATTTCTCTCTCTCTCTCTCTCTCTCTCTCTCTCTCTCTCTCTCTCTCTCTCTCTCTCACACACACACACACACACACATACAGACACACACACACACACACACACACACACACACACACACACACACATACAGACACACACACACACACACACACACACACACACACACACACACACACACACACACACACACACACACACACACACTTCAATGTTTTTCTCCCTCCCTCACATACTCATTCACTTTCCCTCTCTACCTCTCTTCTTTCCTCCCTCCCTCCTCCCTCCCTCTCCCTCTGTTTAATTCCTCTTCCTGTTTTTCCTCCCTTTTTTTTTTCCTTCTCTCCCTCCCTCCCTCCCTCCCTCCCTCCCTCCCCCTCTCCTTTTTTCCTCTCCCTTCCTCCTCGTCTGTTTCTTATCGTCCTTCCTTTCCTCCCTCCATCCTTCTTTTCCTCCCTCCTACTTCCCTCCATTCCACTTTCTCCCTCTCAGCTTCTTTCTCTTAACTCCCTTCTTCCCTCCCTCCCTTCCTTCACTCCCTCCCCTCCTTCTCACTTCCCTCCTTCTTTCCCTCCCTTCCTTCTCTCCCTCCCCTCATTCTCTCCCTCCCCTCATTCTCTCCCTCCCCCTTCTATCCCTCCCCTCCTTCTATCCCTCTCCTCCTTCTCTCCCTCCCCTCCTTCTATCCCTCCCCTCCTTCTATCCCTCCCTTCCTTCTCTCCCTCCCCTCCTTCTCTCCCTCCCCTCCTTCTCTCCCTCCCCTCCTTCTCTCCCTCCCCTCCTTCTCTCCCTCCCTTCCTTCTCCCTCCTCTCCTATCCCTCCCTTCCTTCACTCCCTCCCCTCCCTCCTTCCCTTCTTTCACTTCCTCCTTTTCTCTCTTCGTATCTGCCTTTTTATTTCCATATTTCTCTCCCTTTTCCTCCCTCTCCTCCCTTCCTCCCCTTCTCCCTCCTTCCTTTCTGTTTTCCCTCCCTTCCTGTGTCTCCTCTTACATTTTATCATTCCTCTCTCTCTCTCTCTCTCTCTCTCTCCCTCCCTTCCAATCGTACTTACAACGTGTCAGACATCCCCGGGGAGAGAGAGAGAGAGAGAGAGAGAGAGAGAGAGAGAGAGAGAGAGGGAGAAAAGGAGAGAGAGAGAGAGAGAGAGGGAGGTTGAAGGGAGATGTAAATATTATCTTTTCTCCCTCCCTTTCTCCCTTTTTTCTCTCCCTCCCTTTTTCTCTCTCCCTCTTTCTTCGTTCACTTGTTTATCGTTTGGCTTCCTGTAGCTTATATTTTCCTTCCTTCCTTCCTTCCTTTCAATCCTTCCCTCCTTCCTTTCCATCCTTCTTTCCTTTCCTTCTTTCCGTCTTTTATTCCTTCGTTGCTCCCATCCCTCCTTCCCTCCATTCTTCTTTCCTTCCTTCCTTCCTCCCTTCCTTCCTTCCTTCCTTCCTTTCATTCCTTCGTTGCTTCCATCCCTTCTTCCCTCCATCCTTGTTTCCTGCGTTCCTTCCTTCCATCGTACCTTCCTTCCGTCTCTTCTTCCTTCTATCCACGCTTCCATCCTTCCTTCTGCCCTTCCCTCCTCCCTCTCTCCCTCCTTCCTTCCCTCCTCCCTCCCTCCCTCTCTCCTTCCTTCCTTCCTTCAGCATCCAATATAAGTTTCATCATATTTTTATCATATCCCTTCGAGGTAATAGGAAGGAGGAGGGAGGGAGGGAGGAAGGAAGGAAGGAGGGAGGGGTTAAGAAGGAACGAAGGAATAGAGAGGGAAGGAGTGAAGGAAGAGGAGGGATGGAAATGAGGATGATGGGAAGGAATAAGAACGGAGGGAAGGAGAAATTGAAGGAGTGAAGGGAGGAAAGAAGTAGGGAAGGAGGGAGGGAAGGAGAGATTGAGGAGGAAGGAAGGAGAGATTGAGGAAGAAGGAAGGAGGGAGAAATTGAAGGAGATATTGAAGGAAGGAATAAGGGATTGAGGAAGAAGGAAGGAGGGAGGGAGAAATTGTAGGAGGGAAGGAAGGCTAGATTGAGGAGGAAGGAGGGAGGGAAGGAAAGAAAATAGAGAGAAAATAACTAGGAAAAAAACATAGGAAATAAACAAACAAACACATCTTTACAAAAAATAACCGGCAGGAAAAAACAAGAAAAAATAACTAAGAGAGGAGTGTTTATTTCTCTCTCTCTCTCTCTCTCTCTCTCTCTCTAAATCATTCTTCGCCTCAGTGGGTCCAACTGCTGTTTCTACCTTCCTTCTTTCCTCCCTCATGTTCCCTCCCTCTCCCTCTTTCTCTCCCTCTCTTCCCTACATCCCTTCTTCTCTCTCTCTCTCTCTCTCTCTCTCCCTCCCTCCCTTTTAAGGAAAAAATTCTCTCTATTTGTATATTAAATTACTGTTCACTGTTTGAGAGAGAGAGAGTAGGGGAAACACACACACACACACACACACACACACACACACACACACACACACACAGGAATAGAAAGAGACAGAGTAGGGGAAACACACACACACACACACACACACACACAGGAATAGAAAGAGAGAGTAGGGGAAACACACACACACACACACACACAGGAATAGAAAGAGACAGAGTAGGGGAAAGAAACACACACACACACACACACACACACACACACACACACACACAAGGAAAGAAAGAGAGAGAGGAGGGGAAACACATACGCACACACACACACACACACACACACACACACACACACACACACACACACACACACACACTCACTCAAATACGGAGAGAGAGAGAGCTGTTGGAATGTGAGAGAGGGGGAGGGGAGGAAGGGAGAGAAAAGACTGAAGAGGGAGGGAGAAATTGAATGGAGGGAGGATGAAGAGAGAGACAAGTGGGAGGGAGGGAAGAATGGAGAGAAAGGGAGGGAGGGAGGGAGAGAGGAAAGAATGGAGAGGGAGGAAAGGTATAATACGTAAAGGTAGATTGAGAAAGAGGGAGGGAGGGAGAGAGAGAGAGAGAGAGAGAATTCACTTATAAAATCAACTCTAGTCTGGTCACTCTAACTTGTCCTAAAATTGCCATCTCTCCATCTTGAATACTGATTTGGTACAATAGATTAACACTAGAATATGATGCTAGTCACGAAGAAGTGTTATGGAAGGGATGTAGAGTCGTAGTATTGTCTTTGTCATTCAAGTATAACATATAACACTCGAATATGATGCTAGTCACGAAGAAGTGCCACGGAAAAGATGTAGAGCCGTAGTATTGTTTTTCTGCCATTCATAACAAACGCTAGAATATGATGCTAGTCACGAAGAAGTGTTACGGAAAGGATGTAGAGCCGTAGTATTGTCTTTCTGCCATTCATAACAAACACTAGAATATGATGCTAGTCACGAAGAAGTGCTACGGAAGGGATGTAGAGCCGTAGTATTGTCTTTCTGCCATTCATAACAAACACTAGAATATGATGCTAGTCACGAAGAAGTGCTACGGAAGGGATGTAGAGCCGTAGTATTGCCTTCTTCCGCCACAGAGCCACGTGAAATAAGCTGCCAAAGGACGAAAATCTAGGCCAAGTTAAGGTGAAAGGCGTATGGGATTTCAGCACTTGTGGTTGGGATGAGATGGAGGGAAGGAAGGAAGCAAGGAGGGAGGGAAGGAAGGAAGCAAGCAAGGAGGGAGGGAAGGAAGGAAGCAAGAAGTCAAGGCAATGAAAATAGAAAGTTGGAAGGAAAGGGAATAAGAAGGAAGGAAGGAAAAAAGAAGGAAGGAAGGAAAAACTGAAGAAAGGAAGAAGGAAGGAAGGAAAGAAACTGAAGAAAGGAAGAAGGAAGGAAATTGAGGAAAGGAAGAAGGAAGGAAAGTGGAAGCAAAGAAAGAAGTATAGTTGGAAGGAAAGGGACTAAGAAGGAAGGAAGGTGAAGCAGGAAAGAAGGAAGGAAATGGAAGGATGAATGGAAAGAAGGAAGGAAGGTAGGAACGAAAAGGAAAAACAAAGAGTGAATGACAAAAGAAATAGACGATATAAAAGGAAGGAAAGAGGGAGGGAGAGGAGGAAGATGTGTGTGTGTGAGAGAGAGAGAGAAGGAAATGAAAGTAATGAAGGAATTTGATGACAGAAAGGAAAGAAAGGAGCAAGAGAAGGAAGGAAAAGAAAGGCGGAAAGAAGTGAAAAGAAATGAAGGAAGAGGGAAGAAAGGAGGAAGGAAGATGGGAGAGAAGTGGGGGGAAGGAAGGAGAATGAATGAAGGAAGTTAAAGACAGGAAGGAGGGAAAGGGGGAAGGAAGATGGGAGAGAGGTGAGGGGAAGGAGGGAAAGGAGAAGGAATGAAGGAATGTAAAGACAGGAAGGAAGGAAAAGTGAGAATAGAAGGTAAAAGAAAGCATTATCCTTCCACCGGGGCCCCACCAGCGCGAATATGCTTCCTACGGGGCCCCTCCTGCCCTGGATAAATACGCTTCTTCAGGGGCCTCTGCTTCTCAGATGGGGGAATATGCTCGGTGCGGGGCCCTGGGTTGTTTTATGCTCATTACGGGACTCTCACTATGCTCAGTAAGGGGCCTCGTAAGTTTTATTATGCCTTGTGGTGTGTATTATGCTCGTTCTGGGGCCCTGTGATTATTATATGCTCACTACCGGGCCCCGTGGCGACTATTATGCTCACTACAGGGTTAATTGTAGTGGATTGTGCTCAGTACGGGGCTTGTGTGGTGTGTGATATGATCTGTTTAAGTAGCGGTGAGATGTGTTATGCTCAGTCCAGGGTCCTTTTATAGTATGCTTTGTGCGTGACATATATGCTCAGTACAGGGCTGTGTGGTTAGTATGCTTATTACGGGGTTCTGTGGTCGCTAGTATGCTCATTACAGGGCCTTGTGAGAATATACTGCAGGATCCATCGTTGTGTAGTATGCTTATTCTTTTACTTTGTGTGTGTGTGTGTGTGTGTGTGTGTGCGCGCGCGCTTTCTGCAGGGCCCTGTTGATATGCTCAGTACGGGACCCTGTGTTGTATATGCTCGCTTCAGGGCCTTATGTGTGATATGCTCGTTCCAGGGCTGTGTTCAGTAATATGCTTAGCCCAGGGCACTGTGTCGAATACTTAATATGCTACTACTGTTACTACTCTTATCATCAGCATCATTTTCTTCTGTTTCTTCTTTTTCTTTTTCTTCTTCATCTTCTAAATGTGGGTTAAATGTAAAAGGGTTATTTTCTCGCCATATAAAAGCAATTTCTTCAGCAGGTTGCCTCTTACTCTTCATTTCTTACCTTCCTCCTTCCTTCCTTCCTTTCTGACCCCATTTCGGTCCTTCCTTCCCTTCTTGCCCCATTTCCTCCTTCCCTCCTTCTTTCCTTCTCCTTCTTGCCCCATTTCCTCCTACCTTCCTTCTTGCCCCATTTCCTATTCCATCCTTCCCTTCTTGCCCCATTTCCTCCTTCCTTCCCTCCCTCGTCCTTCCTCACGCCTGTCATCCTTCCTTCATGCATTCATTCTTACTCTTCCTCTTCCCTTCCACCCTTTCTGCTCTCACTTTTTCCCCTCTCCCATCCTTCCTTCCCTCAAGTTTCCTCCTTCCTTCCAGGTTTCTTTCTCTGCCTTATTCCCACCTGCCTTCCTTCCATGCTTTCCTTTTTTGCACTTCCTTCTCCTTACTTCCTCCTTCTTTCACTCATAGTTCCACACTTTTATCCATTCCCTACTCCCTTGCTTGCTTGCTTCCCTCCTTCCTTCCTTCCTTCCTTCCCGCCTTCTTTCCTTCCTCCTCCTATGTGTGTTAATTTTCCTTGTCATTATTTTCAGTAGTTCAGTATTTCTCAGCACATACTATCGCCATTTTCTCTCTCTCTCTCTCTCATTGTGCATATGGTTCCAGTGATTTCTTGAGTTGATATGTATCGCTATCGCATCTTCATATAAGGCATGTGCGATAGATTAATGGACTGTCTATCGTTCCATCCATTCATCTGTTCATCTTCCTATCCATCCATCTATCCATCCATCATCCCATCTATCCATCCGTCATCCCAGCCATCCATCTTTATCAACCCATCCATTCTCTATCTATCTGTCCAACACAAATAGATAATCCCTTCAAAATTGGCCAGCAGTCATTATGCTTCATCCAGGGCCCCTTTGTTTATAGTGGAGTCATTACGCTCGGTGCAGGGCCTCGCGTCGTTATGCTGTCTGAGGGGCCCCAAACAATCAGATATAAGTGAAAACGCTCCGCACGGGGCCCCATTTACGGGTAGTGGCCATTTTGAGAGAGAGAGAGAGGTGGAGAGAATTAGAGAGAGAGTGGAGAGAATTGAGAAAGACAGGTGGAGAAAATTGAGAAAGAGAGGTGGAGAAAATTGAGAGAGAGAGAGAGAGAGAGAGGTGGAGAAAATTGAGAGAGAGACAGAGAGAGAGAGAGAAAATTGAGAGAGAGACAGAGAGAGAGAGAGAAAATTGAGAGGGGGGGGAGAAAATTGAAATATACCTACCAAAATTACCAACATTACTACCACAACTACTATCATCGTCCACCATCACTTTTACAACTACCAACATTCCGACCACAACTACCAACATTCCGACCACAACTACCAACATTCCGACCACAACTACCAACATTCCGACCACAGCTACCAACATTCCTGCCACAACTACCAACATTCCTACCACAGCTGCCAACATTCCTACCACAACTACCAACATTCCTACCACAACTACCAACATTCCTACCACAGCTCCCAACATTCCGACCACAACTACCAACATTCCTACCACAACTACCAACATTCCGACCACAACTACCAACATTCCTACCACAACTACCAACACTCCGACCACAACTACCAACATTCCTACCACAACTGCCAACATTCTTACCACAACTACCAACATTCCTACCACAACTACCAACATTACTACCACAACTACCAACATTCCTACCACAACTACCAACATTCCTACCACAGCTACGAACATTCCTACCACAACTGCCAACATTCCTACCACAACTGCCAACATTCCTACCACAACTACCAACATTCCTACCACAACTACCAACATTCCTACCACAACTACCAACATTCCTACCACAACTACCAACATTCCTACCACCATCGCGTGTTAAATCCTTGATGATTTTTTGAAGGGAAAATAATTCAGTTTAAAAAATGTGAATTTTGAATATGACTGATGAAGAGTTGTGGATAGATAGATAGATAGATAGATGGATAGATAGACAGATAGATGGATGGATAGATAGTGTTGGTAGGGTAGGTGGATTGATAGATAGATGGATGGATGGATAGATAGTGTTGGTAGGGTAGGTGGATGGAGTGATAGATAGATAGATGGATGGATAGATAGTGTTGGCAGGGTATGGGGATGGACTGATAGATGGATAGATGGATAGTGTTGGTAGGGTAGCTGGATGGAGTGATAGATAAATAGACATGTAAATAGATAGATACTTAGATCGATAGATAGGTAGGTAAATGGATAGACAGGTAGATAGATAGACGAATAGATAGATAGATAGATTGGTCCATCGAAACTTGATGAGTGGATGTAGATAGATAGAATGTTGGATAGTGATAGATAGATTGATAGATTAGGACACACACACACACACACACACACACACACATTTGCCTTATCTTTCTGTACACCTGTCTTTAAAATATTCATTAAAGTGAGAGAGAGAAAGAGAGAGAGAGAGAGAGAGACTATCATACTAAACTGGAGAAGGGAACGAGGGAGAGAGAGAAGGGGTGCAGATAGATAGATATTGATAGATGGAGGGATAGTAATGGATAGATAGAAAAATAGATGTGAATACGTCGATAGATATATGGTATGCCCTGGTGACGAGATAGATAGATAGATAGATTTTTATACAAGGATAGATTTGATAGATATAGATAGATAGAAATACAGGTATGGATGGATAGAAGTATAGATAGATAGATAGATCCATAGATAGATAGACACAGGATAGTTAAAGCTAAATAGATACACATGGATAGATAGACAAGTAGATATATGGAAATAGATAGATAGATGGATGGGTAGATAGATAGATAGACGCCATAGAATACATATCCCATTATCTATCTGAATTATTCTATCTACTTTCAGAGTTTGGAAAGGCCAGTGTCTCTCTCTCTCTCTCTCTCTCTCTCTCTCTCTCTCTCTCTCTCTCTCTCAGCTGTGTTGGTAGTTGTAATGTTTGTAGTTGTAGTAGGAATGTTGGTAGTTGTGGTAGTAATGTTGGTAGTTGTAGTAATGTTGGTAGTTGTGGTAGTAATGTTGGCAGTTGTGGTAGTAATGTTGGTAGTTGTGGTAGTAATGTTGGTAGTTGTGGTAGTAATGTTGGTAGTTGTGGTGGTAATGTTGGTAGTTGTGGTAGTAATGTTGGTAGTTGTGGTAGTAATGTTGGTAGTTGTGGTAGATTCCCTTCGCGTGACTATTATCTCCTTCGATCCTTCCTTCCCTCCTTCATTCTCCCTTTCCTCCATTCTTCCTTCATTTCTCCCTCTCCTTCCTTCCTTCACTTCTTTCATATAGTTCCTTCTCATACAACTTCCTTCTCTTCCTTCCTTCCTTCTTTACCCTTGTTTAATTTCTCCTTCCTTCTCTCCCTCTCTTCCTTCCCTCCTTCCTCCCTTCCTCCCTTCTCTGATAGAGAAGTGGAGGTAAATATGAAAGAAGGAGGGAAGGAAGGAAAGGAATGAAGGAGGGAGGGAAAAACATCAGAGGAAATTGAGTTCTTTATCTGATCATTCTAAACTTGTCCTTCCTTCCTTCCTTCCCTCCCTCCTTCCTTCCTTCCTTCCTTCCCTCCCTCCTTCCTTCCTTCCTTCCCTCCCTCCTTCCTTCCTTCCTTCCTTCCCTCCTTCCTTCCTTCCTTCTTCTTTCCTTTCCTTCCTTCCTGGTTTTTGCCTTTTCCTTCCTCTCTCTCTCTCCCTCTCTCTCTCCCTCTCTCTCCCATGCAGCACGCCTCTCCATCGCGCCACAAATATCACCCTTGTCAGAAATCATAGTTATTTCTCAGCTCTTTACCCTCCCTCCTCGCCAATCACACCTACTGACGTTGTAACCAGGTGTGTAAGTACGTAGGTAGGTAGGTAGGTAGGGAGGGAGGAAGGTAGGGAGAGAGGGAGAAAGAAAGGTAAAGACAGAGGGAGGAAGGGAGGGAAGGCAGGAGGGGAGGGTGATAGAGTGGTAGGTAGGTATGTAGGTAGATAGGTGAGTAGGTAGGTAGGTAGAGAGGGAGGTAGGTAGGAGGGAGGGGAGGAGGGAGGGAGAGAGAGAGAAAGGTAAGGAGAGAGGAAGGAAGGGAAGGGAAGGAGGGAGGGAGAAAGGTAGGTAGGTAGGTAGGTATGTAGGGAGAAAAGTGGGGAGAGGGTAAGTACGTAGATAGGTAGGGAGGGAGAGAGAAAGGGAGGGAGAAAGATAGGTAGGGAGGGAGGGAGAGAGGGATATTGGTAGGTAGGTATGTAGGTAAATAGGTAGGGAGAGGGGTGGGTAGGTAGGGAGGGGAGGGAGGAAGAAGGGTAGGGTGAGAGGGATATACAGTAGGTAGGTAGGTAGGTTGGGACAGGGTAAGTACGTAGGTAGGTAGGTAGGTAGGGAGAGAAAAAGAAAGGTAGGGAGAGAGGGATATAGTTAGGTAGGTAGGTGTGTAGGTAGGTAGGTAAGTAGCGAGGGAGATGGAGAGAGGATGGGTAGGTAAGTAGGTTGATTGAGTGGTGGGGAGGGAGGGAGGGAGCATGGTAGGTAGATAGGGAGGGAGAAGGAGGTAGGAAAGGAATTACGTAGGTAGGTAGGTAGAATGGTAGGTAGATAATTGAATAGGTAGGTAAATATTTAATGAAGGTAGATAACAAGGTGCGGTAGGTAGGTAAGTAGGTAGTGTAGGTAAGTAAGAAGGTAGGTATGTAGGTAAGTAGGTGGTGTGGGTAGGTAAGTAGGTGGTGTAAGGTAGTATAGGTAGGTAAGTAGGTAGTGTAAGTAGGTAAGAAGGTAGGTAGGTAGATAAGTATTCACGGGGGAGAGAAAGAATGATTTAAGGGATAATGAGAGAGAGAGAGGGAGAGAAAAAAGTAAGGAGTGGTTTAGTGAGTTTAGACTCCCCAAACACACACACACACACACACACACACACACACACATATCGTCTCTCTCTCTCTCTCTCTCTCTCTCTCTCTCTCTCACACTGCCAGGACTTTGATGTGTAATTTTCTCTCTCTCTCTCTCTCTCTCTCTCTCTCTCTCTCTCTCTCACACACACACACACACACACACACACACACACACACACACACACATGCACATCAGAAGTTTACATTGATTTTATGTCGCGTTATATAGTGATGTATAGTCTTCCTTCCCTCCCTTCCTCCTTCCCTCCCTTTCCTCCTTCCCTCCCTTTCCTCCTTCCCTCCCTTTCCTCCTTCCCTCCCTTCCTCCTTCCCTCTCTTCCTCCTTCCCTCTCTTCCTCCTTCCCTCTCTTCCTCCTTCCCTTACTTCCTCCTTCCCTCTTCCTCCTTCCCTCTCTTCCTCCTTCCCTCTTCCTCCTTCCCTCACTTCCTCCTTCCCTCTTCCTCCTTCCCTCTCTTCCTCCTTCCCTCTCTTCCTCCTTCCCTCTCTTCCTCCTTCCCTCTCTTCCTCCTTCCCTCTCTTCCTCCTTCCCTCCCTTCCTCCTTCCCTCCCTTTCCTCCTTCCCTCCCTTCCTCCTTCCCTCCCTTCCTCCCTTCCTCCTTCCCTCCCTTTCCTCCTTCCCTCCCTCCCTCCTTCCCTCCCTCCCTCCTTCCCTCCCTCCCTCCTTCCCTCCCTTCCTCCTTCCCTCCCTTCCTCCTTCCCTCCCTTCCTCCTTCCCTCCCTTCCTCCTTCCCTCCCTTTCCTCCTTCCCTCCCTTCCTCCTTCCCTCCCTTCCTCCTTCCCTCCCTTCCTCCTTCCCTCCCTTCCTCCTTCCCTCCCTTCCTCCTTCCCTCCCTTTCCTCCTTCCCTCCCTTTCCTCCTTCCCTCCCTTCCTCCTTCCCTCCCTTCCTCCTTCCCTCCCTTCCTCCTTCCCTCCCTTTCCTCCTTCCCTCCCTTCCTCCTTCCCTCCCTTTCCTCCTTCCCTCCCTTCCTCCTTCCCTCCTTCCTCCTTCCCTCCCTTCCTCCTTCCCTCCTTCCTCCTTCCTCTTTCCTCCTTCCCTCCCTCCTTCCCTCCCTTCCTCCTTCCCTCCCTTCCTCCTTCCCTCCCTTCCTCCTTCCCTCCCTTCCTCCTTCCCTCCCTTCCTCCTTCCCTCCCTTTCCTCCTTCCCTCCCTTCCTCCTTCCCTCCCTTCCTCCTTCCCTCCCTTCCTCCTTCCCTCCCTTTCCTCCTTCCCTCCCTTTCCTCCTTCCCTCCCTTCCTCCTTCCCTCCCTTTCCTCCTTCCCTCCCTTCCTCCTTCCCTCCCTTCCTCCTTCCCTCCCTTCCTCCTTCCCTCCCTTTCCTCCTTCCCTCCCTTTCCTCCTTCCCTCCCTTCCTCCTTCCCTCCCTTCCTCCTTCCCTCCCTCCTTCCCTCCCTTCCTCCTTTTCTCCCTTCCTCCTTCCCTTCCTCCTTCCCTCCCTCCCTCCTTCCCTCCCTTTCCTCCTTCCCTCCCTTTCCTCCTTCCCTCCCTTCCTCCTTCCCTCCCTTCCTCCTTCCCTCCCTTTCCTCCTTCCCTCCCTTTCCTCCTTCCCTCCCTTCCTCCTTCCCTCCCTTCCTCCTTCCCTCCCTTCCTCCTTCCCTCCCTTTCCTCCTTCCCTCCCTTCCTCCTTCCCTCCCTTCCTCCTTCCCTCCCTTTCCTCCTTCCCTCCCTTCCTCCTTCCCTCCCTTTCCTCCTTCCCTCCCTTTCCTCCTTCCCTCCCTTCCTCCTTCCCTCCCTTCCCTCCTTCCCTCCCTTCCTTCTTCCCTCCCTTCCTCCTTCCCTCCCTTTCCTCCTTCCCTCCCTTTCCTCCTTCCCTCCCTTCCTCCTTCCCTCCCTTTCCTCCTTCCCTCCCTTTCCTCCTTCCCTCCCTTCCTCCTTCCCTCCCTTCCTCCTTCCCTCCCTTTCCTCCTTCCCTACCTCTCTTTCCTCCTTCCCTACCTCTCTTTCCTCCTTCCCTACCTCCCTTTCCTCCTTCCCTCCCTTCATCCATCCCTCCCCTTCCTCCTTCCCTCCCTTCCTCCTTCCCTCCCTTTCCTCCTTCCCTCCCTTCCTCCTTCGCTCCCTTCCTCCTTCCCTTCCTTCCTCCTTCCCTCCCTTCCTCCATCCCTCCCTTCATTTCTCTCCCTTTCATTTCATATCCCTCCTTCTCCCTTTCCTTCATTCATACTTCCTTCTCTTCCTCTTCATCTTCCTTCCCTCCTTCCTTCTTTCCTTCATTTCTTCCTTTTCTTCCTTCATTCCTCCCTCCAGCCCTTTCCTCTTTCTCTTCCTTTCCTTCCTTCCTTCCTTCCATCCTTCCCCTCCCTCCATTCCTTCTTTCCTTCCATCCTTCCCCTCCCACCATTCCTTCTTTCCCTCCCCTCTTATTTTTCTCAGCCTGTTTTTCCTTCATTCTCTCTCTCTCTCTCTCTCTCTCTCTGGTAAAAGAAACCAAAAACGATAGAGAGAGAGAGGGAGAGAGCAATTACTTTACCTTGATATAAATAGGTTAGATTTATATGCATGGAGAGAGAGAGAGAGAGAGAGAGAGAGAGAGAGAGAGAGGGAGAGAGAGGAAAGAGAAGAGCAAACTGAGAAAAGAAGCGAGAGAGAGAGAGAGAGAGAGCAAATTACAAGGGAAATAGCTCTAATTACAGGCCACCTCGGCGCTTTTTTCTCTTTCTTTATTCATGGCCTCAGGGTTGACGGATCCGCCGCGAAATATTTTGGCGAATTTGGCGCGAAGATTTTGGCGCCGCGAAATATTTGGTGAGGGCACTTTTGGCGGGGTTTTTATTTAGCGGGATGACTTTGGCAGGAATTATTTTTGGCGTTTTGGTGGGAATTATTTGCATTGAGATATTTTAAGTCCTCTATTTTTGGCGTTTGTGTGCTGAGCGAATATTTTTGGTCCACCATCCACTCATTTGATGTAGTGCAGATTCAGGTGACTATTGTAAGCCAGTTAGTATCTTAATCCAGGGAGTCATTTACTACGCTGGGTGGTAACCATAACACACCTGGTGGGCCAGCGGGTTTAGGCGCTTAAGCCGAATGGTGTTTGTTGGGGTTTGTATCTGAGAGAGAGAGAGAGAGAGAGAGAGAGGGAGGGAGATTAGGAACAAAATATTGGCGGCGATAATTTTTAGCGATGTATGACGAATTTTTGAGAGAGAGAGAAAGAGAGAGAGAGAGGGAGATTAGGAACAAAATATTGGCGGCGATAATTTTTAGCGATGTATGACGAATTTTTGAGAGAGAGAGAGAGAGAGAGAGAGAGAGAGAGAGAGAATATTTGGCAGCGAGAATTTTCGGCGATATATGCCTTTTTTTGGCGGGAGAAATTGGTCGCGAAATTATTAACCATGATGTTTGGGTGCTGTTTTGATTCATCTGTTATTTATCTTTCTGTTTTTTTTTATTTATTTTTTGTCTTTGTTTTCCCATGGTAATTTAGGCGCGAAAAAATGAACTTGAAAAATCTAATGAGGTTTTATTTTGAGTTGTTTTAGTTTATTTTTTGTTTATTGTACCGGTAATTATAATAATAATGATAATAATAATACCAATAATAATAATAATAATAATAATAATAATAATAATAATAATACCAATAATAATAATAATAATAAAGTAGACCTATGGCATGTGTAATAGTAGTAGCAGTAGTAGTAGTAGTAGTAGTAATAGTAATCACTGATCATAATAATAATAATAATAATAA
>NC_136968.1:34994552-35002052 GCF_032717465.1 Coenobita brevimanus | reverse complement strand
AGGCGTCTGGCAATAGATAGATAGATAGACATATTTTTAACCCCTCATCTCTAATCCATCATAACCTAGCAATAACGAAGATAACGCTGGTGTAATCCCTGAGTTTGTCTGTTAATTAGAACCACAAACAGCAACAATAACAACAACAACCCCGATAGTGTGAACCGCCCTATCTTGGCCGCGTTGGAGGGGGTGTTATATCGGGGTCGGAGGGATCGATAGCTGAGAAGGGGGGAGGAGGGAGGGAAGGAGAGAAAAAAGGGAGAGGAAGAGGATGAAGGAGACAAGGGAGGGAAGGAAAAAGAGAAGGAAGCAGGGAGGGAGGGAGGGAGAGAGAAGGAATGAAGGAGGGAGGGAGGGAAAGAGAAGGAATGAGGAGGGAGGGAGGGAGGGAGGGAAAGAGAATGAAGGAGGGAAGGGAAGGGAAAATGGAAGGACAGAGGGAAGAGAATGAATAACTAGGAAGCCAAGAAAGGAAGGAGGGAGGGAGGGAAAGAAGGAAGGAAAGAGAAGAAGGAGGGAGGGAAGGGAAGATAAGGGGAGAGAAGGAGAGAGGATGGAAGGGAGAAAAGGAAAAATTATATGAAAGGAGAGAAGGAAGGAAAGAGAGAAGGAAGAAAAAAACAGGATGAAGGAAATTGCTGAGGGAGAGAGAGAGAGATCTAGTTAACACGCTGGTCGGTAGAGAGAGAGAGAGAGAGAGAGCAAGGAGAGAAGAGAGAAGGTAGGAAGGAAGGAGGGAGGGAAGATTACAAAGGAGAAAGTGAAGGAGGGGATGAGAGTGGAGGGAAGGAAGGAAGGATGAAGGATGGAAGGAAAGGATGAGAGAGAGAAGGAAGGAAGGATGGTGAGAGAGAGAAGGAAGGAAGGATGGTGAGACATAAAGAAGGACAAATGAGAAGGAAGGAGGAGGGAAAGGTAGGAAGAAGGAAGGGAGAAGGAAAGGCAGGAAGAAGGAAGGAAGGAAAGAAGGAGAGAGAGAGATGGGGAGAAAGATAAAAGAAGGAAGAAAGAAGAGAGAGAAGATGAGGGAGAGGGAAGGAAGGGAGGAAGGAGAGAAGGAAGGAAGGAAAGAAGAAGACTGTAGAGAAGAAAGAAGGAAGGAAAAGAGAGAGAGAGAGAGAAACTAATATTCTCACGAGTATATATTTTTTACGCTAATAATCCTTCATTAGACCAGGTAGATAGATAAATAGACAGGTAGATAGATTAGTAGGTAGGTAGGTAAGTAGATAGATAGATAACTCGGTAGGCAGGTATTTAAGTAGATAGATAGTCAGATAGATAGATAACTAGGTAGGTAGATAATTAAATAGATAAATTGTCAGATAGATAGATAGGTAGGTAGGTTGATAAATAAGCAGATAGATAAATAGTCAGATAGATAGATAGATAGGTATTTAAGTAGATAGATAGATAGATAAAGAGTATCACGTAACAGATACATTCCCATCCTGTATAATTCCTCTTATATACCTCTTCATTCTCTATACATTCTATTATTCATTCCTTCATTCTCCTTTTTATTATTATTATTATTATTATTATTATTATTATTTCTGTTCTTCGTTCCTTATTCATTATTCATTTTATTATTATTGTATTGATGGTTTGGTGTCTTTCCTTCCTTTGCTTCCCTCCTTCCTTCCTTCCTCTCTTCATTCCTCCTTTCTTCCTTCCTTCCATTCTTCCATCCTTCCTTTCTAACCTCCTTCCTTCTTTCTTTCCTTCCTTCCTTCATTCATTCCCTCCTTCCTTTCTTCCATCCATCCATCCATCCTTCCTTCCTTCCTTTTTCCTTCCTTCCTTCTTTCCATCCATCCATCCTTCCTTCCTTCCTTTCTAACCTCCTTCCTTCTTTCAATCCATCCTTCCTTCCTTCCTTTCCTTCTTTTTTTCTTTCTTTTCTCTATATTGTCTTCCTTCCTTCTGTCCTTCCCTCCTTGCTTCCTTTGGTGAGAGAGAGAGAGGGAGAGAGAGAATCTTTTACGCCTCTCTCTCTCTAAGCCTGAATTTAGAGGCAAAGTTAAGACCTGAGGGAGGATCTCTCTCTCTCTCTCTCTCTCTCTCTCTAACCTGGTGAAGTCATTAGGAGGGAGGGAGGGAGCGGAAATACAGGGAGAGAGAGAGAGAGAGAGAGGGAGGTGGTGGTGATGGAAGAGAGAGAGAGAGAGGTGGTGGTGATGAAAGAGAGAGAGAGGGAGGTGGTGGTGATGAAAGAGAGAGAGAGAGGTGGTGGTGGTGATGGAAGAGAGAGAGAGAGAGAGAGAGAGAGAGAGGTGGTGGTGATGAAAGAGAGAGAGAGAGAGAGGTGGTGGTGATGGAAGAGAGAGAGAGAGAGAGAGAGAGGTGGTGGTGATGGAAGAGAGAGAGGGAGAGAGAGAGAGGTGGTGGTGATGAAAGAGAGAGAGAGAGAGGATTCAAGACATAGATGGTGAAGAAGGAAGAGAAGTAAAGAAGGAAGGAAGGAAGAAGTGAAGGAAAGAATTGTTTGAAGGAAGGAGTGAAGGAAGGCAGGAAGAAAAGAGTATATGAAGGAAGGATAGGAAAGAAGGAAGAAACGTGAGAGGGAAGGAAGGAAGAAAGGTGAGAGAGAATGAAGAGAAAGAACATAACTCTGAAGGAAGGAAGGAAGGAGAGATGGTTAAAATGAAGGAGGGAAGAAGGAAGGAAGGAGAAAAATAAAGGATGAAGGAAGGAAGGAATGAAAGGAAAGGAAGTAGAAAGAGTAAGGATGAGAGGATGGAGTGAAGGAAGGAAGAAGGAAGGGGAGAAAATGAAGGAAGGGTGGAGGAAGAAGAGAAGGAGAGAGGGAAAGAAGGAGGGAGGGAGGGAAGGAAAGAAAGAAGAGAAGGAGAGGGAGGGAAAGGAGGAGGAAGGGAGGGAAGGAAAGAAAGAAGAAAAGGAGAGGGACGAAGGAAGGAAGGAGGGAGGGAGGGAGGGAAGGAAGGAAGGAGGGAGGGAGGGAAGGAAGGAGGGAGGGAAGGAAGGAGGGAGGGAGGGAAGGAAGGAAGGGAGCAAAAAGATAGGTGATATCAAGTGAGAGAAAAAGATGATGAATGGGAGAGGGAAGGAGGGGAGAGAGAGAGAGAGAGAGATATACTTTCCTTCCTTCCAACTTTCTCCAATTCCTTCCTTCCTTCCTTTTCCTTCCTTCCCTTCCTTCCTTCCTTCCTTCCTTTCCTTCCTTCTCTATAGACAAAATGTGTTTCTATTCCTAGTCTCTCTCTCTCTCTCTCTCTCTCTCTCTCTCTCTCTCTCTCTGACTACTGCCTCTGTCCTCACTCAACACTACACTATCTTTTTATTTATTTTATGAGAGAGAGAGAGAGAGAGAGAGAGGGGGGAGGGAGAGAGAGTGGAGGGAGGGAGGAAGAGAGAGAGGGGGGGGGATCTGTTGGAGAAAGAGAGCCGTTTATCATAATTTTCTCACCTTTTTGAGATGAATAATTGAGAGAGAGAGAGAGAGAGGATGTAGAGAAGGAAGGAATCTGTGTATGTGTCTGTTCAGCTATCTACCTCTCTCTCTCTCTCTCTCTCTCTCTCTCTCTCTCAGTAAATAAGATAGTGATGTTCTGAGTGATGACAAGGTTAGAGAGAGAGAGAGAGAGATTTGAAATACATGCATACTTACAGATAGATAGATAGATTGATAGATAGATAATGAGAGAGAGAGGGAAGGCAAGGTTAAGGAGAGAGAGAGAGAGACTCCTTCCCCTCCAACTTCCCCCATATATACCTAACTTCAGACCACACCTACCAAGAGTGGTGGTAGTTGTGGTAGTTGCGATGGTGGTTGCTGACTTGTTAAATGCGGTAGAGAGGTGAGAGGGTGATAGTTGTGGTGGGGATGCTGGTAATTGTGGTGGGGATGGTGGTAGTTGTGGTGGGGATGGTGGTAGTTGTGGTAGGGATGGTGGTAGTTGTGGTGGGGATGGTGGTAGTTGTGGTAGGGGTGGTGGTAGTTGTGGTAGGGATGGTGGTAGTTGTGGTAGGGATGGTGGTAGTTGTGGTAGGGATGGTGGTAGTTGTGGTAGGGATGGTGGTAGTTGTGGTAGGGATGGTGGTAGTTGTGGTAGGGATGGTGGTAGTTGTGGTAGGGATGGTGATAGTTGTGGTAGGGATGGTGGTAGTTGTGGTAGGGGTGGTGGTAGTTGTGGTAGGTGTGGTGGTAGTTGTGAAATAAGTGGAATGGGAAAAAAGTGTTCTTGCTCACATAATGCACTTTGAGAGAGAGGGGAGAGAGAGAGAGGGAGGGAGGGGGGGAGAGAAAGAGGGGAAGGGAGGGAGGGAGAGAGAGAGAGAGAGAAGGGGAGGCAGTGAACTGAGATGGGAACATGAAAACTCTCTCTCTCAACTTTTAGAGAGAGAGTGTGTGTGTGTGTGTGTGTGATTTATATATAAGAGAACAGGTGTGTGCGTATATGTGTATGTGTGTGCAGTTTAAAGAGAGAGAGAGTGTGTGTGTGTGTGTGTGTGTGTGTGTGTGTGTGTGTGATTTATATATAAGAGAACAGGTGTGTGCGTATATGTGTATGTGTGTGCAGTTTAAAGAGAGAGAGAGAGTGTGTGTGTGTGTGTGTGTGTGTGTGTGTGATTTATATATAAGAGAACAGGTGTGTGCGTATATGTGTATGTGTGTGCAGTTTAAAGAGAGAGAGAGAGAGTGTGTGTGTGTGTGATTTATATATAATAGAACAGGTGTGTGCGTATATGTGTATGTGTGTGCAAATTAAATAGTGAGAGAGAGAGAGAGTGTGTGTGTGATTTATATATAAGAGAACGGGTGTGTGCGTATATGTGTATGTGTGTGCAAATTGGAGAGAGAGAGAGAGAGAGCTTACAGATAATAAGCTTATCCTGTTATCAGCTAAATGGCTTTATAGGGACCGATTGTGGTAGTTGTGGTAGTGGTGATGGTAGGTGTGGTAGTGGTGGTGGTAGCTGTGGTAGTGGTGGTGGTAGTAGATTTGTGAGTAGTAGTACATATATAATGATAGTAGTAGTTGTAATTGTTGTGGTTGTGGTAGTTGTGGTGGTGTGGGTGGTTGGAAAAAATCATTCATTAATATTCATTCCCCGTCTCTCTCTCTCTCTCTCTCTCTCTCTCTCTCATTGCTTTCGATCATGTTTCCTTCTTTCCTTCCTTCTTTCCTTTCCTTCTTTCCTTCCTTCTTTCCTTTCCTTCTTTCCTTCCTTCTTTCCTTTCCTTCTTTCCTTCCTTCTTTCCTTCCTTCTTTCCTTTCCTTCTTTCCTTTCCTTCTTTCCTTCCTTCTTTCCTTTCCTTCTTTCCTTTCCTTCTTTCCTTCCTTCTTTCCTTCCTTCATTCCTTTCCTTCCTTCCTTCTTTCCTTTCCTTCTTTCCTTTCCTTCTTTCCTTCCATCATCCCTTCTTTCCATCTTTCCCCCCTTCCTTCTCTCTAGCCTTCCATCCTTCCTTCTTTTCATCTTTCCCTCCTTCCTTCCTTTTTCCTTCCTTCCTTCCTTCCTTCTTTATTTCTCTACTTCCTCCTTCCCTTTCCCTCCTTCCTGCATTCATTTTCTCCCTTTTCTTCCTTCATATCTATCCTCATAACATAACCTTTCATGTCTACTAACGAAGGAAGGAGAGAACATTACTACCACAACTACCAACATTACTACCACAACTACCAACATTACTACCACAACTACCAACATTACTACCACAACTACCAACATTACTACCACAACTACCAACATTACTACCACAACTACCAACATTACTACCACAACTACCAACATTACTACCACAACTACCAACATTACTACCACAACTACCAACATTACTACCACAACTACCAACATTACTACCACAACTACCAACATTACTACCACAGCTACCAACATTACTACCACAGCTACCAACATTACTACCACAACTACCAACATTACTACCACAACTACCAACATTACTACCACAACTACCAACATTACTACCACAACTACCAACATTACTACCACCACTACCAACATTACTACCACCACTACCAACATTACTGCCACCACTACCAACATTACTACCACAACTACCAACATTACTACCACAACTACCAACATTACTACCACAACTACCAACATTACTACCACAACTACCAACAGTACTACCACAACTACCAACATTACTACCACAACTACCAACATTACTACCACAACTACCAACATTTCACCTCAAACTTTTTTTCATATTTGTGAATGGAGAGAGAGAGAGAGAGAGAATTGGATCTTGGCCAGACAGCCTCTCTCTCTCTCTCTCTCTCTCTCTCTCTCTCTCTCTCTCTCCCCACACGTATCAATATTCCTTTTATCCTTTATAATTGGTTTATCTATCCATCTATCTATCTATCTCTATCTATCTATTTATCTATTTACAGTATTGTCTTCTGACCTATACGTATATCTATCAGTATTTACATCTATTTATCTGTCTATCTATCTATATACAGTAAATGTCATGTCATCTTTATCTGTCTCTCTTTGTATCTATCAATTATCTGTCTATCCATCTATCTATCTATCTACCCATGTCTCCATCAATCTATCTGTCTATCTACCCATCTGTCTATCTTTCTCAGTCTACCCATCCATCCATCTTTCTATCTATCCAGCCATCTATCTATCTATCTATCTACCTGCACTAGGGCTTAATCTGCCTTTAAGCAGTATGAGTATATGCAAATATGAACATACATTATATATACATATGCATAATACATGAAGCGGCGAGAGAGAGAGAGAGAGAGAGATGAAGGATGGATATAGATAGGAGGGAATATTACTCACATTATTATTATTATTATTATTATTATTATTATTATTATTATTATTTAGTGGTAGGTGGGGGCGCTTACCATTCACTCACTCGATGTAGTGCTGCTCACGGGTGACTGCCCTTTCCTCGTTACCTTCCTTCTTTCCTTCCTTCCTCTTCTGTCTTTCTTTCTTCTGCCTTTCTTTCCTTCCTTCTGCCTGTGGGTAACTCTACACTGAGTGACAAGCCAAATGGTTTCCTGTACACCAGGAAACCATTTACTACGCTGGGTGGTAACCATATAACCAGATTTTAGCGTCTGGTGGTTTAGTGGGTAACTATTGCGCTCCAGTCGGATTGAGCCGGTGAAGGTTTATATCCAAGGGATGGTTGGGGTTTATTGCTCATGTAATGCCACTCAGGGATGAGTGAGGCTGGTCACTCTCATCTTAAATGTCAGGACCAACTTGCCTAGCCCCGGGCTCCTACGCGCCTCATGGGGCAACGTAGGATTGGATGATGATGATGATTACTACTACTACTACTACCACCACCACCACTACTACTACTACTACTACTACCACCACCACCACTACTACTACTACTACTACTACTACTACTACTATCCTTCCAAATCATCAATAAATAAATAATGCATCATCGTTCTCAAGGGGTTAATTGGCCTATGCAAACTTAATTAGGCTATGAATGGCAATTAGGGGACGCTAATGA
>NC_136968.1:34937052-34984552 GCF_032717465.1 Coenobita brevimanus | reverse complement strand
TTTTTCTGTGTCTGCCCTCCTCTCTTCCTATTTCTCACCATCATCCACTCACCTGATGTAGTGCTGCCTACTTCTTCCTTCACTTTTATCATTCTTTTTCTGTGTCTGCCCTCCTCTCTTCCTATTTCTCACCATCATCCACTCACCTGATGTAGTGCTGCCTACTTCTTCCTTCACCGTTATCATTCTTTTTGTGTGTCTGTCCTCCTCACTTCCTATTTCTCACCATCATCCACTCACCTGATGTAGTGCTGCCTACTTCTTCCTTCACCTTTATCATTCTTTTTCTGTGTCTGCCTTCCTCTCTTCCTATTCCTCACTATCATCCACTCACTTGATGTAGTGCTGCCTACTTCTCCCTTCACCTTTATCATTCTTTTTCTGTGTCTGTCCTCCTCTCTTCCTATTTCTCCCATCTTTCCTGTCACTTTTTATTACTCTTCTTTCCTTTTCAGGTGGCTTTACATTGAGTGACAAGCCTAATGGTTTTCTATAAGCCAGGAAGCCATTTACAACGCTGGGTGGTAACCATATAACCAACCCATACCTTACCTGTCAGCAAGTGGGTTGGTGTAGGGTTAGTGCCCCTCCCCGTAAAACAACTAACTCAAAGACGGTCGGCCACCCCTTATGGGATTATGGCATCTGGCTGTAGATAGATAAATAGATAGATAGATAGATATTACAGTATTATTGTTAATTTGATCTTACCTGACAGTGATTTGTGTCCCATTTTATTTGATTTCCTGTTATTTACTGTCAGTGGAAGGTTATTTTACATCTGTACATCATGGAGAGACAGACTGAAAATAAGGAAGTGAAGGAGCGTTGTGGTGTGGATGTGGATGTGATAGGAAGCGTTAGGAGAAACACACTGAGGTGGTTTGGCCATGTGGAGAGGATGGAGAGCGAGAGACTGACGAGGGGAGTGTATGTGAGTGAGGTGGAGGGGGGGAGAGGGAGGGGGAGGCCAAGGATGAGGTGGAGGGATGGAGTGGAGAGGTATATGAGAGAGAGGGGGGGTGTGAGCTGGGAGCAGGGCAGTGAAATGGTGGGGGAGAGAGTGTCATGGAGGCGATTTGTTTGTGGCCACCCCTTATGGGATTAAAGCGCCTGGCAATAGATAGAGATAGACATGAATTCTTTAACATTTCTTCATAGCTAGCACTATTTCCACTCTCCATTATCATATAGCAGGTCAGTAGTCACTATGGAGAGAGGGCAGCTGTATGGCAGATGAGAGTAGTAGTACAGTAGTTGCAGTCAGATGAGAGTAGTAGTAGCTGCAGTTCTCTTACTTGCATACATCTTCACATGTCACATCTTTGGCACTAGTACCCACTGTCCATATTGAATACATGCTAGGGCTGTTACACTCAGGATTGGGCATTGGTATTAGTAGATGTGTGTGTGTGTGTGTGTCTGTGTGTGTGTGTGTGTGTGTGTGTGCATTTCTGTGACACGTCAGTGGGTGTTGTGAATGTTCAGTAAAGTGTGTGTGTGTGTGTGTGTGTGTGTGTGTGTGTGTGTGTGTGTGTTTTACTCTCCAGTGTGTGTATACTTTGTTAATGTAGCCATGAATCCCTACTCATCCCATCTCTCTCTCTCTCTCTCTCTCTCGTCCACAGATGGCACCCCAGCTCATCGGCCGAGTGAGTGACCTGGACCTCAGCTGGGACAAGGACCTCTCGACCACTACGCGTCTCAGTCCATACGTAGACCTCGACCTCGACCACAAGGGTGTTCTCAGGGCTCTCAACGCCTTCAACTTTGTCCAGATGAAACGTGAGTTGGATTTAGACACGAATTTGTGAGTTGAAGGCTAGAGTTGTGAGTTTTAGGATGGATGTGTTAGTTTGGATGATGATGATGATGATGAAGAGAATTATGATGATGATGATAATGATGAAGATTATAATGATGATGATGGTGATGATAATGATGAGGGGGAGAATTATAATGATGATGGTGATGATAATTATGAGGGGGAGAATTATAATGATGATGATGATGAAGAGAATTGTAATGATGATGATGTGATGATAATGATGAAGATTATAATGATGATGATGGTGATGATAATGATGAGGGGGAGAATTATAATGATGATGGTGATGATAATGATTGTAATGATGATGATGGTGATGATGATAATGAAGATTATAATGATTATGATGATAATGATGTTAGTGATGATGATGAGGAGGAGGAAGATAATGATGATGGTGATGATGATGATGAGATGGAGGAGGATAATGATGATGATGATGATGATGAGGAGGAGGAGGAGGAAAATGATGACGGTGATTGTGATTGTGATGATGATACAGTAAATTGATGATGATGATGATGATAATGAAGTGATGTTTGTGATATTGAGTATGATGCTAATAATTAACAAAATTCTGTCTTAAATTAATCACTCTGGCTGTTTACTCTTCAATCTTAAAGTTGTATTATTAATCCTCTCTCTCTCTCTCTCTCTCTCTCTCTCTCTCTCTCTCTCTCTCTCTCTCTCTCTCTCATCTTTTCATGTTTCTGTCTGTCTAGTCTATCTACCTACTTATCTATCAAAATGTCAGTCTATTCTTTTATCTATCACTAACAAAGCATAGCGGTCCCTAACGGTTTTTCTCTCCCTCCTAATGGCTGTTCTCTCCCTCCTAATGGTTTTTCTATCCCTCCGAATGGCTGTTTTCTCCCTCCTAACGGTTTTTCTCTCTCCTAACGGTTTTTCTCTCTCCTAACGGTTTGTCTCCCCCCGCAACGGTTTTTCTCTCCCTTCTAACGGCTTTTCTCTCCGTCCCCAGCCTGCATGGAGGGTGAGGAGAGGAGACCAGAAGGTACTGAGATAAGACTTTCAGTAATGCTTCTCCTTTATTTTCACATTTGTCGTTTTATTTTCACTTCTGTCGTAACTTCGGCATCTGTTTTATCTTCGTGTGTCAGTACTGATGAGGAGCCTGCGTGTGGTGGAGCATGTGTAGTGTCCACCCAGGAACCAAACCTGCTCACATTCCCCTGCACCTCACTGTGGGAAGGACGCTGGTGTGGCTGTGGTGAGGGGGTGCTTGATCCCTATGTGGTATATGTATTGTACCTGTAGGACACTATGCAATTTAACATTACCTGTATATGATAATTTGCTTATTTGATCTTCAGCATTTCTATCACTCTTGTCTCAATATGCATTTACTTTGTTCCTCTACAAAGCACCATTTTTGCTTATACAGGCACCAAAATCCCTACAGTACCTTTGATATACAGTCAGTACTTTACCCATGAATGTCACCCAGTCATATGGTTGGGTTTGCCTGTACCTGTAGGATGGCCCCACAAAAGCAGTTGCATGCGTGTGGTTGACAGGTGTGCTCCATCAGACAGACTGGGGGTTGAGCAACAACAACAGTAATTTTCCTGTGGCTGTATGTTGCTTAATCTGCATTTTATTGTTTTGCCAACACACTACTATTTCCTTGATGTATTAGTTTTTATATTTTATCGTTTATTACAGTTTTGATAAATTATTATTATTGTTGTCATTATTGGTATTATTATTTTTATTATTATTATTACTAATATTATCATTATTATTATTATTGTGTTAGCCTATTATTATTATTAACGGCCATACCACGTTGAGTACACTGCTTCTCGTCCGATCAGCGAAGTTAATCAACGTTGGGTCTGGTTAGTACTTGGATGGGTAACCGCCTGGGAACACCAGATGCTGTTGGCATAACGTTCTCCCTACGTGTCAAGTGGGGTTGGTGGAGGATTAGTGCCCCTCCCTGTAAAACAATTAACTCTAAGCCCTTGGCCACCCCGTTTGGGATACATGGCGTCTGGCAATGAATGCATGAAAAAATTATTATTATTATTATTATTATTATTATTAGAATCTGTTTGAACAAAACTGCAGTATTTCTTTCCAGCTGATGGTATACTTTTTTTTTCAGTGAGTCATATTTTTGTTTCTTTCCCAGCAGTGAGTCATAGTAGTCTGAAGGTACAGTATTAATTATTTGCCCCCCCAGCACCCGGCCCCCCCGAGCTGATCCGAGAGGAGTGTGTGGGTGAGAACAACAGCATCACAGCCGCCTGGGCACCGCACCCCACCACCAAGGTTGCTGGGTATATACTGGAGATAGAGGACGATGGCGAGTATAAGGTGAGTCGTGTAGGTGGGACGAGGCACACTTGGCCAAGAAGGTGGTGTTGGTGTGTTTCTGCCTGGCAAGAATTAGTTTCATTTTGTTTTGTTTTGTTTATACAGGCTCTAACATGCTTGTGTCATCGGCCTCAGTCACCTAATGGCGGCTGTCCATGCTGCTAGATCTCTGGCAGCCTCCCTGTTCAGTCCCTTATCCCTGAGGTCACACTCTATGACCTCGTCCCAAGTCTTTTTCGGTCTGCCTCTTGCAACCCTACCCACGACGTTCACACTTCTCACCTTCCGCACCCAGTTGTCATCCCCCATCCTCTCCACGTGCCCAAACCATCTCAATCTACCCCTCCTCATCACAACACCAATACACTCCAGTCCCATCCTTCCTCCCAAACCATCTCAATCTACCCCTCCTCATCACAACACCAATACACTCCAGTCCCATCCTTCCTCCCAAACCATCTCAATCTACCCCTCCTCATCACAACACCAATACACTCCAGTCCCATCCTTCCTCCCAAACCATCTCAATCTACCCCTCCTCATCACAACACCAATACACTCCAGTCCCATCCTTCCTCCCAAACCATCTCAGTCTACCCCTCCTCATCACAACACTAATACACTCCAGTCCCATCCTTCCTTTCAACTTTTCCATCATAAACCTAGCCCCCCCCAGGCCTCACACTAACCCTTTTAAACTCAGTTGGTGGTCAGGCATAGTCAGGTGGGAGGGTAAATTTGACCAGTAACCAAGGAGACTCATTCCTGCCTCATAACTAAGGCTCATAATATTCAAATTGTAAGAGTTGCCCAGTTTTGTTGGATGAAAACAGACTAACTATAGATAGATTATTAGTATAGTATTATTATTATTATTATTATTATTATTATTATTATTATTATTGTTATTATCATTATTATTATTTATTATTGTTATTATTATTATTATTTTGTTTTATTATCCTTATTTATTAATTATTATTATTATTATTACTTTGGCCCCATGCTTATCTAGACATGAATTTTTTGAACTGCAGGCTGGTTACGTTTCTCTTGTATCTTACCATCGTCCTTTTACATAATTGGCACTTCAGTATGCTCTCTCTCCTTCTCTCCCTCTTTCACTCTTTGTCTCTTTCCTTCACCCCTTCCTTTCCTTCATTCCTTCTTACTCTTCTCCCTCAGTCACTCATAATCTCTTTGCTTCTCCCCTTCCTTTCCTTCGTCCCTTCTTACCCAGTCACCATCTTTACATCCCCTGTTCCTCTTCTTACTCTCTCAGTCTCCCACTTTTCCCCCTTTCCACATCCTCTCCCCTCTACTTTTCATTTCTCTCTCCTTCCCCCTTTCTTCCTAGTCCCTCTCTTTCTCCCTCCCTCCATTTTAATCTTCCTCCATCTCTCTCTGTCTAACACTTCCACATCTCTCTGCGGGGGTGTATCCTGTAGGCGAGAGAAACTGTATCATTGAGAGTTTATGTTTCAACTCTCTTCCATGTTTTTTCCATCCCTCCCTTTCTGTCCCTCTCTTTCCCCTCCTCTTTCCCTCCCTCCCTCCCTCCCAGCATCTCTCCCTGCATAACACTTCCTAATTTCTCTGCAGGAAAGATATTATGGTGGTGAGACAAGCTGGCCCATAGAATAAGTGCATTTTATCTCTCTGCCACTTAGTTCCTTCCTTCCCTGTCTCTCTCCTTTCCTCCCTCTCTCTCCTCTTCTCTCCTCACCTAACACTTCCCTCTCTCACCTCTTTTCTCTCTACCTAACACTTCCCTTTCTCTCCTGTCCATACCTAACACTTCCCTCTCTCTCCTCTCCATACCTAACACTTCCCTCTCTCTCCTCTTCTCTCCATACCAAACACTTCCCTCTCTCTCCTCTTCTCTCCCTACCTAACACTTCCCTTTCTCCCTCCTCTTCTATCCACCTAACACATCCCTCACTCTCTGCTTCTCTCCCTCCCTGACACTCCCCTCTCTCTCTCTCTCTCTCTCTCCTCTTTTCTCCCTACTTTCCTTCCTCTCTCCCCTCTTCTCTCCCTACCTAACACTTCCCTCTCTCTCTCCACAGGAAGTGTATCGTGGGGGGGAGACCAGCTGTACTGTAGAGGGCCTTCACTTCAACTCCCTGTACCATATTCGTGTCCGCAGCTACAACATATCCGGTGTGTCGCCATACTCCCCAGCCCTCTCCATACGCACGTCCGCCAGTGAGTAGTAGTAAGGGTAGTAGTAGTAGGAGTAATAGTAGTGGTAGTAGTAGAGTAAGAGCTTATAATGTCACTGATGTTTCCACTCCTGTGTTGTTTTGATGTGGTGGGGGTGAGCTGTGTGAGTTACCAGCATTGTTTTATTTATCCATGTCTATCCTTGTCTATTTCCTCTACTTTTGTATGCATCTATCTGTCTGTCTGTCTATCCATCTATCTCTGTATATATCTGTCTATCTATCAATCAATCTATCTATTATTTGTGTCTATCCCTGTCTGTTTCCTCTATTTATGTATGGGTCTATCTACCCATCTACCTCTGCATGTATCTGTCTATCTATCTATCTATCTATCTATCTATCCCCACAGCTGCCTGGTTCTCCCTCGATCGCACCCTGTCCCACCCTGAATGTCGCGTTGTGTTCGACGGTGCGGGTGTGACGTGCGAGAGTTACCAGCATAGGGTCGCGTTGGCCTCGGTGGCGTTCTCTAGGGGTCGCCACTTCTGGACCTTCACCATAGACTCGTACGATGCCAACGCCGATGTGGTGTTTGGGGTCGCGCGGGCCAGTGTAAACAAAGAGGTTATGCTGGGTGAGTTGCCATGGTGGTGGGAGTATTATTATTATTATTATTATTATTATTATTACCACCATTATTACTTTTGTTCAGTGTCAGATGGCCACCCCTAACAGGATTGTGGCATCTGGCTATAGATGGATAGATTATTACTTTATTATTATTATTATTATTATTATCCATCCATCCATCATCCAATTCTACGTTGCCCCATGAGAAGCGTAGGAGCCCGGGGCTAGGCAATTTGGTCCTGACATTTAAGATGAGTGACCAGCCTCACTCATCCCTGAGTGGCATTACATGAGCAATAACCCCAACCACCCCTTGGATATAAACCTTCACCGGCTCAATCCAATTGGAGTGCTGTAATTACCCACTAAACCACTAGGTGCCATATTATATGGTTACCACCCAACATAGTAAATGGTTTCCTGGTGTACAGGAAACCATTAGGCTTGTCACTCAGTGTAGAGTCACCCACAGGCAGAAGGAAGAGGAAAGAATGAAAGAAAGACAAAAGAGGGAGTGTAAAGTCACCCATAGGCAGAAGGACGAGGAAAGAATGAAGTAAAGAAAGACAGAAGAGGAAGGAAGGAATGGAGAGAGGAGAGGAAAGGGCAGACAGCCGAGAGCAGCACTACATCGAGTGAGTGGATGGTAAGCGTCCCCACCTACCACAAATTATTATTATTATTATTAATATTATTATTATTTTATTATTGTTATTACTATTATTGTTATTATTATTATTATTGTTATTATTGTTATTATTAGCATCAGCATCATTACAGTATTATTATTACTATTAGAATCTGCTTGTTAAAAATATAATTGCAGGTATTTAAAAACAGGTAAATGACCCAACACACCTTAAACTAATATATATAGCTTTCGAACAACATAATTAAATCTCTCTCTCTCTCTCTCTCTCATGCGCACACAGGCAATGACACACACGGCTGGGCGATGTACATAGACCACCAGCGCTCATGGTTCCTACACGGCTCAGCGCACCACGGCAGATGTGAAGGAGGCGTCAGTGTGGGGTCGACGGTGGGTGTTTTGCTGGATCTGACCCACGGCACCCTCACCTTCTTTGTTAACGATGAACAGCAGGTGAGAGAGAGAGAGAACATGATGAACAGAGAGAGAGAGAGAGATGGTACAGTGTGAGAGAACATGATAAAGAGAGAGAGAGATGGTACAGTGTGAGAGAACATGATAAAGAGAGAGAGAGAGAGAGATGGTACAGTGTGAGAGAACATGATGAAGAGAGAGAGAGAGAGAGAGAGAGATGGTACAGTGTGAGAGAACATGATAAAGAGAGAGAGAGAGAGATGGTACAGTGTAAGAGAACATGATAAAGAGAGAGAGAGAGAGATGGTACAGTGTGAGAGAACATGATAAAGAGAGAGAGAGAGAGAGATGGTACACAGTGAGAGAGAGAATGATGAACGCAAGGGGAGAGAAAGAAAATGATGAACAGGGTGAGAGAGAGAGAGAGCAAGAGAAACTGTTGCCATTCGTCTTGATCTTATCCTTGGCACACAGGCACTCGTCAGCATTGAACAGCTTGTGTGTGTGTGTGTGTGAGAGAGAGAGAAAAGTGTATGGGTATGTATGGAAATTTATGTGTGCATGTAATGAGAAGCTATACCATGTTGATGATATTGATGATGGCCATGATATTACCACATTGATGTTGCTGATGTGGATGTAGTGTATCTGTGGGTGAGTCTGCACTGAGAGTCAAGCCATGTAATTTCTTAATAGCCCAGGTAACTTATTTACTGCAGCGAGTGGTAACCAAATAACCCATAAGTAGGTGCCTGGTGGTCCAAGGGGTTTAGGAGCATCAGCACACATAATACTGAATAGGGAGGCTGCCAGAGATCAAGCAGTGTGGAGGGCTGCCACTAGGTAACCAAGGCCAATGCATGCAGATATATTGGAGCCTTTATAAATGATACAAAGTGGTACGATACAATAAAGCTGCTCAGGGACAAGCGATTGGTCACCCTTGGCTTAAATATTTTGAGTGAGTTGTCCCCCTGTGCATGTTTGCTTTTGATGGAGTTGTAAAGAATTAGATGATGGATGAATTGAAGGGGTATTGTGGTTTGCAGTGATCTGTTCCCATTTTTTATGTACTGTATTCATTTCTTTTCCCAGGGTGATGTAGCATTCTTGTCTGTCTGTCTGTCTGTATATTGCCAGATGCCTTAATCCCACATGGGGTGGCCACAAACAAATCGCCTCCACATCGCCCTGTCCCCCGCCATTTCACTGCCCTGCTCCCAGCTCACACCCCCTTCTCTCATATACCTCTCCACTCCATCCCTCCACCTCATCCTTGGCCTCCCCCTCCCTCTCTCCCCTCCCACCTCACTCACATACACTCTCCTCGTCAGTCTGTCACTCTCCATCCTCTCCACTTTCCTAAGTATATTCTTTTCTTTCCCAGGGTGATGTAGCGTTCACAGACCTTGAGGGTGTGTTGTACCCGGCCGTTAGTGTGAATCGTAATGTTACAGTCACCCTACACACCGCCCTCAACCCACCCCCACACCTCTCCGATTACGACAGCCAGAGCGATACCTGATGGGCGGAGGGAAGGAGGGAAGAGGCGGAGGCAAGGAGAGAAGGAAAGGAGGAAGAGGGAAGGAGGGAAGAGCCAGAGAAGGAAGGTAGGGAACAGGATGGGACGGGGTGCAGGGAGGGAGGTGAGATGGGAAAGAAGGAGGGTGGAAAGACTGAAGGAATGAAGGAAGAAAAGGAGGAGGAGAAGGGAAAGATTGAAAGTAGGAAGGAGGAGGAGGAGGGAAGGAAGGAGAGAGGTGGTAGAGGGGAGGTGAAGGAAGTGAGAAAGAAGGAAGAAAAGAGAGTCGAAGGCAGGAGGGAGGTGGAGGAAAGGAATGAAGGAACAGGAGATGTGAAGAAGGAGGGAAAGAAGGAAGGAAGAGTGGGAGAGATGAAAAGACTTGAGAAGGGAAAAGAAACGTATGACGGAAGATGGAAAGACGTGGATGGAGCCGAGAGGAAAAAAACGAGAGGCACTGAAAGAGAAAATGATGGATTGATGGTGGAAATGGAAGGCAAAATGGAAGGAGTCACTCAGAACACAGTGAGGAGGAGCAGAAGTGAGAGTGAAGGGAGGGAGTTGTGGAGGAAGTGGGAGGCGCAGATGAGAGATAAGTATGGAGTAGGGGAGGGGGCGAGGATGAAAACGGAAGAGAGAGCGAGAAGGATGAGTCAAAGTGGAGAGCGGAGGAGTAGGAGCGAGAGCAACGAGAGAGATCCGTGGAAGAACTGGGAAAGGGCGCTAAGAGATAAAGATGGCATGGGAGGGACAAAAGAAGGAGTGAGAGTGAAAAGGGAGGATCAAGGAGGAAGAAGTAGTCAGAATGGAGGAAGAAGAAGCAGAAGTGAGAGTGGAGACAGAGAATTGTGGAAGAAAGGAGAAACACAATTAAAAATAAGGGATAAAGATGAAACAGATGAAAAAGATGATGAAATAAGAGTCAGAAGTAAAGATAAAGTAACAGGAATTGGCCAGAATAGAGTGAGGAGAAGTGAAAGTGAAGGAATGGATTTATGGAAGAAATGGAAAGCTCAACCAAGAGATAAAGGTGGACCAGGAGAGAACAATAATGAAATCAGAGTGAAATCGGGAGATAAAATGGCAGGAAGTGGTCAGAATGGAGAGAAGAGGAGTAGAAGTGAGAGAGAAACAGGGAAGGACAGGGAAGTAGACACACTTATAAGAGATAAAGAGGAACAGGGAGGGAGAGATAAAGAAATGAGAGTGAAAAGAGAAGATGGAACTGAGAGATTGATTGAGAATGGAGTGAGGAGAAGTAAGAGTGAATGCAGTGACCGATGGAAGAACAGAGAAATTCAGATAAAAGATAAATGTGAAACGGAGGAGGGAAATGAAGTGGGAGAGAGGAGGAAAGGTGTGCATAGGAGAAGTCTAAGCAAAGACGACATTGAGGAAAAGAAGAAAGAAAGGAAAGAAGTGGAAAACAACCCTGATAATGAAGGAATGGGAGAGAAGGGAAGGAAGAAGGTTTGTTTCATGACAGACCAGTTTAAAAATGGACTGGTAGAAGGTGGAACAAACGAACGAATAAAGAAGGAGTTTGGGACGAGTGAACAAATCAAAAAGGAGTTTGGAACAATAAGAAAGAAGGAAGAACAGTATGACAAAGTGAAAGAGGAGAAGAAACCAGTAAACACTGCAGATTTGAAAATGAGGAAGAAATCAAATCAGCCAATCAGGGAGCCAAGCAAAAATTCAAACGAACCAATGGGGGACAGGATGATAAAACTGCCAGGGAAGGTTGCGGTTTTGGATGACGAGAAGAAAACTTGTCTCTAGGAAAAGTAAACCAAAGACATGTTCAGGGAAGGAGAGAAAGTGTAGAGTAGGAAAATTTAAAAAGCCTGATCCGTAACAGGTAAAATAAAAAGAAACAAAGGCTGAAGTTATTGAAGTAGAATTTAATAGACTATATAAAACTAATGTCAGTATTTGAATAGCAGGAAATTTAGTACAAGTGATATAATGGTTGAAATATAACAAGTGAGACTTTGTTATGCCAGATATATGTGTGAAGAATGAAGTTTTGAAAGGGCTAATAAGAAATTCAATTGAGTGCTAGAAAGGTTAAAAATGAAACTAAGAAATGAACTCTGAAAGGACAGAATATTACAATAGTAGAAATTTGAAAGGCTAGAAGTAAAACAAGTGAAAGTTTAAATGATGAAAAATGTAACACAGGAATTTAAATACAAAAAAATATATAAAAGTGAAATACAATGGCCAAAAAAGCAGCTTAAGTGATGAATTTAGAAATGGATAAAAATGAAGTTGAAGTAAGAGTTTGAAATGTTAAATGTGTGGCTGGAGTGGAAATTTGAAATGTTAAAATTCAGATAACCAGACCTGTTATGAAAAGTGACATTTGAAATCCAAAATGTAACCAAAGAGTGATTGAAAAAAGGCACAAGAAAAAGATTGAAAAGATGAATTTTGAAATGCCAGGAAAATAGCAGAGGAGTGAAAATAGGAAACGGCAAATAGTAATTAAAGAGAAAAATTGAAAAGATAAGTGTAACTAAAAAGAGAAATATTTCAGAGGTTAGATAATTATGTAGTGGTAAAGAGTGGAGCATTTAAGGTCAAAAATAAATAAAAGGGACTTAAAATGGAAACTGTAAGAATGTATAATATGAAAAAAAGGCTGAAAATTTAATAGGGTAAAGTGATATATGAAAGGCTGAGAAATTAAGTGAGCTGGGGACAGATGTTGTGTGTATAATAAAAAAGTAAGATAAAAGTAGAATTTTTAAAGTTCAAAAAATATAAATGGAAAGAGAAGATTATAAAAAGTCTTAGTTGCAATGAATGTGAGAATCAATGTGTGTAAAGTTAAAATATAGACGTAACTGAAGGAAGAAGAGAAAATGAGAAGGTGGAATATATTAATTACTGAAAAATTAGCATGTGATCTTTAGAAAGTTTTATTAAATGTAAGAGATTCTGCTGATTGAAAAATTTATGGCCTGAAATTAATTGAAAAGAAAAAAAAAAAATAATGAACATGCTGTTGAAATACATTGAAGAAAATCGTAAAGAATTTATGAAAAACATGGGGGTGGGGGACGAAGGAAGGGGGTACTAGTGTAAGTATTATTTTTATGTTATTTTGTACATAGGATTATTTTATTTTTGAGTATTTAATAATAGTAGTCCAGTTTTTTATATGGATGATAGATATAGCGGAAGATTAATATATGTACGTCAGAGTTATAAGAGTTTCCCTAGATGGCTATAGAGACCACACCCCATTTTATATTGCAATTTTTCACACTACTAGAGGAAATTGGATGCACTTGTGGCAGTTCTATATATATATAATGTATATGAGAGAAGTGTATATGTTATAATAGGTAAAATTCTACTTGCAACTATATATAGGAGCAGAACCATTTTTTTGCATATTCGAATTTGTAATCAGGCAAATTTCTGTTATGGACATTGGAGGCTCAGTACTGTAGAGAGGAGAAATGGGACAACTGATGCCATTTGGGTTCATCTTGCAATTACCAGGCTGTTGCTGCTAGAGATCAAGCAGCATGGAGGTCAAGCAAGCATGTTGGCACTTGTATAAACGACACGACGATGTTGTTATCAGGATGTTGTAAAAATGTCTGATTTGTATGGCTAATGGCTCCCAGGCAGTAGCCAGACATTGTGCTTATTTGTGTGTGGTCAGATGTTTGAAAGCCTTGGTGGTGAGGCCATACGTAATTTCTCCCCCCCACATTATTGGCAGTTAAGATTGGTGATATTGGATGGCATGTAATTCAGCCAATAATCTAAGGTAAATTTTTTAATGCCGAGACCCAAAAAGACCTGGGACAAGGGATAAGAGATTGAACAGGGAGGCTGTGTGGAGGAAATTTAAAAACTACTGCCTTACACCTTGAGAAGTTTAAATATAGCAAGGAAAATGATCTTGTGTTACCCAGAATAAGATAAATGTCACCAGTCAGTGCTTAGACCAGGAAATGACAGAGGTTATGTGTATTGGGCTGAGAAAGTGTAAGAACGACTGCCTTACGCCTCGCGAAGCGTCTTTATGGCTGGTAAAATGATCTTGTATCACCTAGAATAAAATAAATGTCGCCAATCAGTGCGCAGGGGGTTAAAACGATGAAGAAATGACAAAAAATGTGTTGTTTACGGTTACTGGGCACATGACAGACTAAAATGCCATCAGTTGTCCCATCTTTCTTTACTGTATTGTGCCTCTCAACCTTACCAACCCCATCATGTATTTTTAACTCTCATTCCTGCTATAACCAGGCAGTTTTATGCAGTTTAGGATAACTTTTTGATAGTGTCAAGGTGAGTAAAGGACTGGGTAGGGAGGCTGCCAGAGATCATGCAGTGTGAAGAGCCGCCATTAGGTTACCAAGGCCGATGCATGCAGACATATTGGAGCTTCTATAAATGATACGAACAATACAGTACATCTATAACCCCTTCAGCTAAAAGAGAATGTCCTCCTTAAAAGTATGAATTTTTTTGAAGTCTTTATAAACCATATGAATAGTACGATACGTCTATAACCCCTCCAGCTAAAGGAAAAAATATCTTAAAGCATATGAATTGCCTGGAGATGGCAAAAATTAAGGAAGGAAGTCAAGAAGGAAAAAAGAGAAACAGATCACCTTTAACCCCTGTACCTCAAAAAAGAAAATAATTCTTAAAGTATGAGATCGAGGATGAGGTGGAGGGATGGAGTTGAGAGGCATATGAGGGAGGGGGGAGTGAGTTGGGGGGAGGGCAGTCAAATGATGGGTGACAGAGCAACTTGGAGGCGTTTTGTCTGTGGCCATCCTTTGTGAGATTAGGGCGTCGGGCTATAGATAGATAGATAGATGAATTGTCTGGAGGTAGCAAGAATAGAGAAAAAATAAGAGAGAAGAAAGTGCCTGATGGGATTGAGGAAATACAACGCCACCACCTACAACACGAAAGGCCTATGCAACTATACTGATAAGACAATAGTGTAAGGTTTAAGGGCAATATTTACTTCATCGGCTCCTCTTTTTGGACATTTTAAAATCGTTCTCATCAACTTTTTTCTTTTTCAACTTTTTTAACCATCATCCACTCACTTGATGTAGTGCTGCCTACTTCTACCTTCACCTTTGTCATTCTTTTTCTGTGTCTGCCCTCCTCTCTTCCTATTTCTTACCATCATCCACTCACTTGATGTAGTGCTGCCTACTTCTACCTTCACCTTTGTCATTCTTTTTCTGTGTCTGCCCTACTATCTTCCTGTTTCTCCCATCTTTCCAGTCACTTTTTCTTCCTTCACCTTTATCATTCTTTTTCTGTGTCTGCCCTCATCTCTTCCTGTTTCTCACTATCATCCACTCACTTGATGTAGTGCTGCCTACTTCTTCCTTCATCTTTATTATTCTTTTTTCTGTGTCTGTCCTCCTCTCGCCCTATTTCTCACCATCATCCACTCACTTGATGTAATGCAGCTTACATCTTCCTTCACCTTTACCATTCTTTTTCTGTGTCTGCCCTCCTCTCTTCCTGTGTCTCACTATCATCCACTCACTTCATGTAGTGCTGCCTACTTCTTCCTTCACCTTCATCATTCTTTTTCTGTGTCTGCCCTCTTCTCTTCCTATTGCTTACCATCATCCGCTCACTTGATGTAGTGCTGCCTATTTCTGACTTCACCTTCATCATTCTTTTTCTGTGTCTGTCCTCCTCTCTTCCTATTTCTAAGACAAACGACCACCCCTTATGGAATTATGACGTCTGGCTGTAGATAGATAATGATCTACAGTATCATAAACTATCTATCTATCTATTGCCAGACGCCATAATCCCATAAAGGGTGGTCATTTGACTTTGAGTTATTTATTTTACGGGGAGGGGCACTAATCCTCCACCAACCCACTTGCTGACACGTAGGGAGCACATATGGTCTGGTTATATGGTTACCACCCAGCGTTGTAAATAGTTTCTTGGATTACATGAAGCCATTTGGCTTGTCACTTGATGTAAAGCCACCTGTAAGGGAAAGAAAAGCAATAAGAAGTGACAGGAAAGATGGGAGAAATAGGAAGAGTCACACAGAAAAAAAGAATGGTGAGAGAGGAAGAAAAATTGGTGAAAACGAGAAAAGAATCCAGAAAGAAAAGAGGAAGGTAGAAAAAACAATTGGTGGAAACGAAAAAAAAAAAATCCAAAAAGAAAGCAAGAAAGATTAAAAAAACAAAACTGGTAAACAAGAGAACAGATCCAGGAAGAAAGGGAAAGGAGAGAGAAAAAGAAAGTTGGTGAAAACGAGAGAAATTCCAAAAAGAGGAGTGTATAAGATAAACATTGCATGGTTTAAGATATATGGCAGGATGAAAAATGATAACGATAACTGCAAGGCCTTGTAAATAGGTATACTGTATATTTTTTTCAATCTTCTGGGCCGCTAAAATGACTGGTGTACATACGAGGGTTTACATTGGTTTATTTTGTATATTTATTAGTTTTTTATATTAGGGGAGGGTTGTAACACCTTTCCCTCAGTGGTTTATTTGATACTGAGGATGATGAGAGCCAGACCCATATAGATCTTGGTGTGTTTTATTTTATTTATTCTTACGCCATGATGTACGTTTATAATTTTAATCAAGAATTTTGGTTTGAGTGAAGAAAGGGTCTCTGTTAATAAGGTGGTGATTGGTTAGGCCGCATCTAAATCCTCCATATTTTAAAACTTCTTACAGTTGAAAAAATACCTTGAAACAGCAAAAACAGAATAAAACAGAGTCACAAACATATACTCAGTTCAAAGGGTTATTCTTATATGTACTGTAGTGTCTCAGGTTACAAAAATATCATCACAAATTACATAAACATTAAAAAAAGTGTATATTTCCATTTTGAGATGTGCTATTCCATTCTGAGATGTGAAGGATGCATCTAGAACACCAATACTCCAGATCATTTAAGTCCCAGGATACCAGTCTGTGTCCTTGATAGCATATTACATGGGACAAAAATATTCTAGTCACTTCTTGAATTTGAATGAGAAAAATCAGCAGTCACTTCGTGTATATAAATGAGAAAAATAAACTGTCACTTCTTGCATAATTATGAACAAGAAAAATTAACAGTCAGTTCTTGCATGCAAGAGAAAAAGTATCAGTCACTTGTTGCATTTAACTCCTCGGCTGCGTATGGTGTAGTATTCTGGAAATGCAGATTGGTGGACTGCATCGTACATGCCAGAAGAGCCGCGTGAAGTATTATGAACTTTTCAGTCATTTGTCATGCCTTCTGGATGCTTATGCTAGATAGTTAGTTACGAATCATCAGTATGAAGGGTAAACTTTGTCTGACTAAAATGGTATCATGTTTGGTCAAGTATAAGTGGGCCAAAACGCGTGATGAAAACAGTTTTTTAACTAGTTTTCCTGAACCATGGACGTAAGGAAGTGTTTAGGGCCACCACAGCCTAGGGGTTAAATGAGAAAAATCAACAGTCACTTCTTGCATTTGAAAGAGAAAAATCACCATCACTTCTTGCATTTAAAACAAGAAAAAACAACTGTCAGTCACTTCTTGAATTTGAATGAGGAAAATCAACAGTCACTTCTTGCATTGAAATGAGAAAAAGCGCCAGTTACTTCCTGCATTTAAACCATTGTGTATAAGGGACAGTAGGCTACATCTCTACCACCGGACCACCAGGTGTCTTTGTACATCACCGTCATCATCATCATCCTAACCCCATTTCTCGCAAGGTGTCATAGGCCTTAATGCACTAACTTCAGCGGGTGAATTTACGGCTGAGTTTGATGAAGATAGTGATGAAGATGATGATGGTGATGAAATTGTCTGTAGCTAGCAAACATAAAATGGTACAAGAGATAATGATAATAATAATAATGATGATGATAGTGATGAAGAAGAAAATCATATGTAGCTAGCAACAGTAAAATGGCCAAAGAGATAGTGATAATAATGATGATGATGATGATAATGATGATGAATAAAATCTTTAGGAGGTAGAAGGAGTACAATGATATAAGGACTCAGCATAAATGAAGAGATTATTATTATTATTTTTTTTTTCCAGATTTTGTAAGGTTTCTTATTTCTCCATGTAATTTTTCCCTTTTGTATTTAACGTATTTTGTAGATTTTGTATTTTCTCTTTGTAAATAAGCTAGTCACATGAAGAAAGGTGTGTGTGTGTGTGTGTGTGTGTGTGTGTGTGTGTGTGTGTGTTGTAAAATGTTGGTGTGATTTTATTTATTCTCTCTCTCTCTCTCTCTCTACCTACCTACCTACCTACAGATCAAAAATATGCATAATCAAAATACTTAAGAATGTCACAACACTTATACTATAGTTTTCTAAAATTGTTATTATTATTATTATTATTATTATTATTATTATTATTATTACTTATTATTATTATTAAATATGATGTGTTTCAGTTGTAATGTGGGATCAAGATGACAGATTGTGTACCGTTAGTAGACACTCATCCATATTTGAAATGCAGGGTGGTTCAAATATTGCACATCTCACTTCTTGTGTGTTGCAGGTACAGCTCAGGCAACATTAAAATATTTTCTGCTTTCCATAACCCATTTCATGCTTTGTACTGTCTGGTTATTATTATTATTATTATTATTATTATTAGTTTTTATACATCTGTTGGTTGCATGGTTGGTTTGTAATTTCATTTAAAGTATTCAGAATGTCTTTACTTCTTATAAAAGCAAATTTAGCTGTCTTTGCAACACACAGGATTGGAGAGGGCAATATAACCTTGTATAGCTTTATTATTATTGCAGGGTATTATTATTTTTATTATTATTATTATTATTATTATTATTTTATACTGGACACTGCTGATAGTTTTCCCAGTTTTGTGCTCTCCTTTTCTCATCTTTGCAAACCCTACCTCTCCTCACTGTTTGGAAATAATGATGATGGTGATGATGATGATGATAGTGAAGATGATGATGATGGTGAAGATGGTGATGATGATATGTTGGCACCGTTATAACAAAGTGATGGAACTGTCTGGTTATACAAACACCTCCAACTCCTTCCCTATCCCCTGAAAGGAAGATGGTGAGATGCAGGAGGAGGGCAACTTCAGCCTGCAGTCCACTGGGTTCACATACAGATGAGGTTGGGGCTGGAACTACTACTACCACCACTAAAATAAGGAACAAGGTAGGTATATTGATTTTTATTTAATTTTATATCATTCTTATTTTTGTATTTTTTTGTTTGCATTTTTAAGAGGATGGAAAGTGAGAGACTAACAAGGAGAGTGTGTGTGAGTGAGGTGGGGGGGTAGAGGGAGAGGAAGGCTGAGGAAGAGATGGAGGGATAGAGTGGAGTGGTATATGAGAGAGGGGGTGTGTGTGAGCTGGGGGAAGGGCAGTAAAATGGCAGGGGACAGGGCAACATGGAGGTGATTTGTTTGTGGCCACCCCTTATGGGATTAAGGCATCTGGCAGTAGATACATAGATAGATTTTGGTATTCAGTTTTATATGATTCTTTGTTTTATATCATTTGCATTATAACTGTTTATTTTGACCCATAAATTTTGGGAGATTTAATAGTGCAATGGCAAGTCAAAAATTCAATCCTTAGGCAGTTATTACGTGTTTGAAATTTGAATCTGTTGTCATCCTCCTGCAGTCCACCATCTTCCTTTTGGGGGATGGGAAGGGAGTGAGGTGAAGTATGTGTGTATAACCATGCCACTGAGCTGCTTGGTTACATCAGTGCCACCACATGAAGGCATTCTCTCTCTCTCTCTCTCTCATTTTATTCTACCTTCTCTCTGTTATTTTAGTCTACCTCCCCTCCCCTTATTTTTTTCTACCATCATTCCCTCCTTTATTTTAGTGTACCATCTTTCCTTTATTTTAGTCTACCTTCTCTCCCTTCTTTATTTTAGTCTACCTTCTCTCCCTTCTTTATTTTAGTCTACCTTCTCTCCCTTCTTTATTTTAGTCTACCTTCTCTCCCTTCTTTATTTTAGTCTACCTTCTCTCCATTTTTTATTCTAGCTTCTCTCTCCCTCCTTTATTTTCGTCTACCTTTCTCATATATAACACTCTCCTTCCAGTGCTCTCAGTGTCAATCCTGCATCATTATTTCCTACACCCACTGTCACACCCACACCTGCAGACTGAGCCATCCACATAACACATAAGATACCATCAGGTGAGTTTCGAGTGATGCATTATGTACAGACAATTATTCTCTCTCTCTCTCTCTCTCTCTCTCAAGTCTGCTTTTTCCCCACACTCTCTCCTCTCTCTCTCTCTCTCTCTCTCTCAAGTCTGCTTTATCCCACACTCTCTCCTCTCTCTTTCTTTCTCTCGCTCTCTCTAACAAGTCAGCTTTATCCCACATTACAGTGTTTTATTTATTGTGTGTGAAGGAAGCAAGGCAACATAAGAAGCTATCACCACCACCACTCTAGTCTGTATTGTATCTGTGTGTCCAGAATTTTCACTATAAAATAAATGATACGTTTTTTATCGGCGCATTTCATTTGCCCGTGTGAAGTCAGGATTCCAAGGGCTTGAATGGTAAGTTAAACGTGTGGCCCATTTATTTTGACTTGTTGATTTATTTGCCCACTATCATGTTATTTATTTCTCCATTCAGTATAAAAAATGAGGTACTGTTGGTGATGGTGATACAGGTAATGTTGATGGTTATAAAGGTAATGATGATGATGGTGATACAAGTAATGGTGATTCATTTCTCTGTGCGGTGATGTTAAGGACTTGAGTGAATATTAGGCCGGTTTTTAGAGTTCTCGGGCTGGAGTGGGTTGTTTACGTGGCGAGGTTTGAGTCTTAAAGTTGATTATTTGTGTAAAATGCAACCAACAAACCAGGGGCATATTATGTTCTGTTTTCTCTCCTTGTTTCTCCTCTTCCCTCTTTCTATCCCCATTCCTCTGTTTCTCTCACTCTCCTTTCGGTTACAGTATCGTTAATTGATTTTAGTGTACAGTACTTTTATATATATATATATGTTCATCAAACCGGTACAGGAATTCATTTAAAAAATAAAATTATGAAAGTAATGCAGACCATCGAGTTCAATGTTCGGTTGTTTACAGTATCAGAGTTGTCACGTCAGCGTTTTTCGCTGGATCTAGCGATATTGACTTCTAACTTTCATTTTTACAACGGCTGATTAAAGATTTTTCACGGTTTTAGCGATAATCTAGAGATTTTTACACTTATCAGTGATCCTTTAGAAATTTTGGCGCTTATTTTTTTTTTCAGCGATTCTATTGTGTTTAGCACCATCCTAGCGATAAACGAATTAAGTTTAGCGACATTTGGGTTTGGCTGCTTGGCAACGCTCAGTCAGATTTTCACCTCTTCTGTCATTTGGCTGTCATTGCTGGAGTGGTTGAACAGTGAGCACTCCTCCTCCTCCTCCTCTGCGAAAATGGAGTGGATGCGAGGAACGGAGAGCTTGCCTTCTGCCCGTCTATGAGTCAGGGGACGTGTGAAGGAAATGAAGAAGCAGTTGTAGTGTATGAAACTCAACACCACCACAGCAGTTGATTTTCTCCGAGCCCAGTCCAGCATTATGCTGCCTCCAGCCAACCCTACAATTAACCAGTCGACCCTGCAGTCAACCAATCATCCCTACAGTCAATGTGTGAAGTTTGGAAGCAGTTTGCACTGAGGTGTTTTCACTGGTTCTTGGCCTCCACCATCATGCTACAGGTAATTGCAATATTCATTTGAAATTTAGCACCATACTCTAAGCAATGTAAACTAGGAGTCTGTTAAGTCCCATGGATAATATTTACAGAAGCAGAAGCCATGACTAGAGTTCAAGTACCATTTTCCTTTATTTTTTTTTTATACCAGCATTTACAAACACTCCTTCTGTGGTACTTAAATATGGCAACCACCTGGGATTTTAACAGCCTCAAGGGGGAGGGGGGAGAGGTTAGGGTAATCCTTAGGAGATGTAGGACCACATTATTATTATTATTATTATTATTTTATTTTATTTATTTTTTTTTTTTTTTATTTTTTTTTTTTTTGCTTCATGGGATTTTTTAAGTACAGTATTTGATTGTTTTCAAGTGTTTGTATTTTTAATTTGGTAAATTTGCATTTTTGGACAGTCAGGGCTATACTGGTTTTATTTCTGACCTAATCTAACCTTACCCAACTAAGTTAATCAAATTGAACTAACCTAACCGATCAAACCTAAATATCCAAACAGATAACCAAACTAAATAACCTAACTAGCCTAAGTGAAGGGTGTGACTGCCCAAAACTGCAATTTTAATTTCTCTTTAAAGTGGTGTAAAATGTTTAAAACAGTGGTGTTTGTCTAAAGACAGACACCATCTTGTGGTGCAGACTGATGCCAGCTTAGAATGCCATTTCTTAAAGTTATCCTTATCAGTGTCTATTTAACATAAAGTTTTGTAACAACTTTATTTATCCTAACCTTTTTCCCAACCTTATTTATCGTAATGTAACCTAACCAATTTCCTACTAACTTAACCCAGTTTATCCTAACCCAGTGACTTTGATGCTAAGCTAACCTATCCCTTATCTAATCATAGTTTCCCATTTTATTGATGGATCCTTGTCATACCTGAAAATGCACTTGTACACCTTTACAAACTCACTGAATAGGCTCAAAGGTAGGTAGAAATTTTTGTTAATTTTTAAGAGATGGTCATATGTCTCCTTAAGGATTACTGAATATTTTCTTAGAACATTCTTTCATATGTATATAATTTTAATAAGAGAATCAGTAACCTTGAAAAGACTATTAAGGTGTAAAATGCAGAGGGAACCACTGAGTATGAGGCATTTTGAAATCTGCAGTATCACATAGAATACCACCCTACGTTTCCCTATACAGTAAACTCGCAATTATCCGTCGTTGCAGTGTCCGGTGCTGCTGGCTTGGCTCTGTTAAAGCAATATCCGGTGCCGAAACGAGATGCAACTGGCGGTTCTGTGCGATATCTGGCATTGGGGTGTATCGACTGGCACGTAAACGGTAGCCAGCCTGCACTGTATTATCATACTCTACTGTATCGTTTTTATTTTATGCTTAATTTTCATCTTTTACTCATAAGAGTTTTTAGGATAGAGGTTCAAGATGGATAATAACACAGAATCCAGCTTGATGCTGAATATTGAGCCGATGGGGGGGTACTATCCGGTGTTTTGCTTTAACCAGCGTAGGACTTGGCTGTATTGCGCCGGATAATTGAAGAGTTTACTGTATGTAGTTATTTATTTATATAGTTATTTATTTTTAAACACCAGATTCAAGGCAGGGACAGCCAACTGGCCCACTTTATCCTGCCTGTTGTTATAAGCAACTTTCCTTCTATAGGCCAACACATACTGACCCTTCATAAAGGACCTTGGTTTGGTTATATTCATTGCAGGTTACACTGTTCTGTACAGCAGCAGAAATTTAAATTCAGACTTGAATATATTGCACTGAAAATGTAGAGGTAACTAACAACAGTTTTAATCTTCTAAGGGAGTTTGCTGTAAAGGTAAAAATTTAGCTACTCAGCTTTGTTCAGTGTAGAAGTGGTAGGTAGTCGACCATCATCCACTCACTTGATGTATTGCTGCCTATTCTTCCTTCACCATTATCTTTCTTTTTCTGTGTCTGCCTTCCTTTCTTCCTATTTCTCTCATCTTACCTGTCACTTTTTATTATCTCTTTGCTTTTCAGTTGGCTTTACATTGAGAGACAAGCCAAATGGTTGCCTGTAGGCCAGGAAACCATGTATAACCATCCTATATGTGTTTCCTGTGCGTCAAGAAGTGGGTTGGCGGAGGGTTAGTGCCCCTCCCCATAAAACGGCTAACTCAAAGACAAACAGCCACCCCTTGTGGGATTATGGCGTCTGGCTGTAGATGGAAGTAGCTTCTCGCTCCCAGAGTTACAAGCTGCCTCCAGTGACTCTCTTGACATAAGAATTTGAGTATTGCATGTTTGTGTTAGCCTGACAAAGTTCCCATTGCTCTTTTAATGGAGTTGATGGCCAGGTGTAATCTGACTTGAGGGTTGAGTTAACTAGTAACAAAGGAGACATTCTTGCTTCATAACCAAGGCTTACCGTATTAAATTTCATGCAACCACGACAGTATTCAAGTTATGGGAGTGGCCCATTTCTGTCAGACAAAAACAAACTCCCCTCCCCCATTTACCAGAGGACATTGAGGAAATTTTTGTCCACCTGCTGTGGTATTAGCTAAGGCATCTGGCAGTAGATGGATAGATAGAGCTTATCCTTCCATATACAGTATCATGCAGAAATAGTTAACACGTACTGAGCTGCAGGGCTCATATGAGGGACAGTGAAGGTCAGCACAGACCACACTGCAAGCCCAGTATGCTGTACAGTTCACATTGTTTATAATATAGTGACTCAGGGGAGGTAAACTACCTTACAAAGAAACAGCCCAGGTGGGGTTAATAAGAAAGAGGTGTTTGTATTAGGGAGCCTTATAACCCAACAGAAATACGACTATTATCATGTTGTTTTAATTTGACCCAAGTTTTTGTCCTTTTGTGGCTTATTTCACATCACTTGGTGGCAGAAGGAGATAGTGCTATAGCTCCACTTCCTTTCTGTAGCACTTCATCATGACTAATATCATAGCCCAGTGTTAATCCCTTGTTAGGTGCTGGAGAGGTATGCCTCATGTGGCGGCACTGTTATAGCCAGATGGCTTTACTGTCTGGTTATACAAACATCCCACAGTTCCTTCCCTGTCCCTTGAAGTGGGGATGGTAGGTTGCCAGAGAGGGACAGGTTCAGCCTGCAGCCCACTGGTTTCATATTTGAGATGAATCTGGGACTACAACTACTACCGTACTGCTATCAATCTCTTGTTACAAATCAGCATTCAGGATGGTGAGAAGGAACTGCAGTTTTAGGCCAGGTTAGAGTACAGCATAGTGCAAGTGAGAGGCTTGTCTAATGGCACCTCTTGTTCCAGGCCGACAACTAAAGTCAAGAGCTCAAGTCACACTCAAGCATGAAGTCTGTGAGCATCAGGAATTGTCACAGGAACTAGAGTGACACAAAGTTGAAGTTTGTGACTGTAAAGAGTTGCAGCAAGAATACAAATTACTGTAAATACAAAAGCTGAAATTCTGTTACATTGATAGATGTTAGTTACTTTGTTAGTGAATTATAACCTTTAGCTAAAGAAATAAGAATGGCAGAGAAAGTTGATGTTTGTGGCCTTAAAGAGTTGCCATGAGAATACAAGTGATACAGAAACACAGCTTGTGTTATCCTCTTGAAAGACCACATCAATAGCTACTCAGTCTAGTGAAATGGAGGCTCTCAGGAAATGTCACAGAAACAAGAGTGACAGAAGTCAATGGCTGTAGAGAGTTGCCACAAGAATATAGCCTAAGTGATTTTGCTTATATTGTACTCTGTTCCCATCTAGAGCTGATGCAGAAACACTGATGAGATAGAAGTTTTATTTGTGGCCATCAAGAATTGCCATTGGAATAAGAGTGACACAAACAAGCAAAGTCTGTGGCTGTTAGGAATTGCCAAAGAAAAATGACTGAAGCAAGAACACCAAGAATGTGGGTGTCAAGATTGTAAATGATAGAGAAGCAACAGAGGGTAGTGATTTATGTGAGTTATTAGTCCAGTTGTGTGGTGGATTACTGTGTAGTAGAGATGTAAGTGTGGCAGGCAGTATGTTTTAGGTTGGAAGGCTTCTAGGATATGCTCCTTGGTGGCTTTATCCCTGTAAATGGCATGTTAATGTTTTATGTTACTTGAACTGCATATGCCCGTATTAAGAGGATAGAAAGAACATTCAAAACAGTATGGTACTAACCTTTTTAGGCATTTTGACACGTTGGGCATTAAATTATTGCTTTTAAAGATACGTACAGTGCTTGTCTGAATTTTACAGTCATGGGTTCAGCCTCTTGTGAAGAGACTGTTAACTGAGCGAGTTGTAAACTTGATTTGTGCATTGTGAGTATGGGCTTGGAATCTTTTCATCTCGTATGGCTTATCGGAGAAATTTTGTCTCCATGAAATACACTGGAAAAAATGCCCGAGCCTGCAGGATTGTAGGTGTAATGTCAAATAAATAACAAAGGCAGACGACCATGAAATATAGAATAGTATGCTAAGTTAATCAAAAGAGGCAATAAGTTAAGGTGGTATATGCAAACTACATAATGAAGGAAGAAGTACTAGAATCCTCATACACTCGTGGTGTGATGACGGATGTGGTGAAGGAAGAAACATTTGAGGAGACTGAGGACATTTGGGATGTTAAGACTGAAGAACCAGCACCATGTATGGAAACTGGGGACGTCTTCAGTGTTAAGACTGAGATGGTGTCACGCCCAAACACACACACACAGACCAGTACGCCTTTCAAATGTTTGGTATGTAATAAATGCTTTGCGAATAAGAGTAACCTGAGTAGACACAAACACACTCATTCAGGATCAGAGAAATTTGAGTGTGTGGAATGTGGTGAAAGGTTTAGCGATAAGAGTGGGCTCAAGCATCACAGTTTAATTCACGCAGGGGAGAAGAATTTTGACTGTGATGAGTGTGGTAAGCAGTTCGGTGAAAAAGGGACTTTGAAGCAACACCTGATGGTTCATAAGAAGGCAAAGAACTACAACTGTGATGATTGTGGTAAAATCTTTGCTGACCGAGGCACCATGAAGAGGCATACATTAATTCATTCCAGGGTGAAGAGGTTTGGCTGTGACGAATGCGGTAGACACTTTACCATGAAAAGCCACCTTGCTCGGCACTTACTGCATCATTCTGGAGAGAAGAGTATAAAGTGCAATGAATGTGGGAAAATGTTCGTAGACAAAGGAGGACTAAAACAACATCTACTCACTCATTCTGGGGTGAAAAAATACAGCTGTGAGGAATGTGAGAAATCATTTAGTCAGAAGTGCAACCTTATCAGCCACATGCTTGTTCACTCGGGCAAGAAGAATTTCAAATGCGAACAGTGCGGTAAATTGTTTGCACGAAAGAACGCTCTCCTGACGCACTTGGTCATTCATACAGGAGAGAAGAAGTACAAGTGTAAAGAGTGTGGGAAGATGTTCAATCAAGACGCACATCTTTCCCGCCACTTACTCATTCATTCTGGCGTTAAGAAGTTTAGCTGCGATGAATGTGGGAAACGTTTTGTGGACAGGGGAGGTCTTAGGCGACATTCACTCATACATTTGGGAATAAAGAAGTTCGAATGTGACGAATGTGGGAAGCTGTTCAAATCCAAGAATGAGGTGGTGATGCACGTAGTGATTCATACGGGGGTGAAGGGGTTCAAGTGTGGTGAGTGTGGTAAAGCATTCTCCCACAAAGGCAGCCTCACCAGACACTCGCGACGTCACTCAGGCCTCAAGAAATTTAAGTGTGACGTGTGTGGAAAGTCATTCTCGCTGAAGAACGAATTTGCCAAACACACAAACAAGCACCATAAAGCCACCCTTCCTTTTGTGGATGATAAACAACAAAGAAACTGAGAGTCACAGTGGTCCAGTGATCAGGGAAGTGTCTGTTGTGTGAAAGGATGCAAGTTCGATTCTAACCAGAGTCAAGTGTCCAGAATATCCCCTCTGTGCGTAGACTTAATTACGGTACTGGTACTAGATGAAATGGAGGTGGTGAAATGGTCAGAGAAGTGGTCAACTGTCTAAAGAGATGAGAGTTTGATTACAGGATGGGATCAGAAACTATATCTGACATTTAGTGTTTTTCTGGACAAGTTTTAAAGTGTGATGCATGTGGAAAGTTTGTCACCGAAGAACAAACTTGACACACACACAGCCACTCATCACAAACTCTGTCACACGTGGATAATGGATAGACAAATGAACTGAGGGTGGTGGTGCTGAAGTGTTTAGAGAAGTATATGTCAATTTGTAAGCCCAAAATTTCTTTAGAGCTGGTAGTGTTATTGATGTCGTTTGTAGCTACTCTTATACTAACTTGGCGTAAAATTGCCATCTCTCCAAAATGAATGCTTAGTTGTAGCAAGAGATTAACACTAGAATATGGTGCTGGTCATTGAGAAGTGTTGTGTAAAGAATGTAGAGCCGTAGTGTTGCCTTGTTTGACCATTGAGTTAAGACATTAGAGTAACACTAGATTATAATGCAGGTCATGAAATGGTTTGGGAAGGATCTAAATGTTTTATTCTGCCCTTTCACTGCAACAAGAGATTAACACTAGAATACTGTATGGTGGTAATGACAAATAAGAGGTGAGGGTAGAGGGTAGAACTATAGGATTGTCATATTCTGCCTTTGGACTGTAATGAGATTAACAGTATAATACTGTATGATGCTGGTCATGAAGTGCAATGTGAGTGTAGTAGTAGTGTCATCATATTCTGCTATTGCGGTGTAACAAGAGATTAACACTATACTGTAATACTGTTTGATGTTGATCATGAAGAAGTGCAGTGGAAAGGGTGTAGTCATAGTTTTATCTTATTCAGCCACTGAGATGTAACGAGAGGTAACATAAGACTGCCATTGTGCTGGCCATGAAGTGCTGCTGGAAGGTTGAGAACCTTAATGTATTTTCCTATTGTCACTGAGTGATATAAAATGAGCTCCAGTGATGAGGAAGTGGAACAAAGCTTGCAGTGCCACTAAGAGTGTGGCCTAGAAGTACAACAGTATGTAATGGAAGGTGGTGTGTTGTGGGAATAGGGGGTTGTTAATGAGTAGGGACAAATGCATAGAGGTTTTGTATGCCACTACTAAAGGTAGCCATTGATAGATAACTTGGTCTGTGGCCAGTTAACAGAACTGGGCCACTGCCACAGCTTTCATACTAATGGTCACATGCTTAAACCTTAAATTGTAAAGCGGAAGGCAAACCCCTAATTACCGAAGGTCATTTATGGAGCACCAGTGGTTATTAGGTGTGGTCAGCCTGCATCCCACATTACAGAATGCAGCCAGCAACCATCTTGGAAGGCCAGATTCGTTCCATCAACACGTACTTCAAAAATAGTAAAAGTTGGGGGTCCATAATTCACTTTCCAATTTCAGGTTGACGCATGCAACCTTCAGCCCTGACTGGATGAAATTTGATGAGCCTTAGTAATGAGGTAGGAATGAAACTCCATGGTTACTATAGTCGAAATGCACGACTCTGCGGTTATTATCATACCCTGGCAACCTACCATTCAAAAGTGCATCCGATTTCATGTAAAATATGTCACGCATGTGATTTGTGTATAGTATGTTCGTATATAATAACATTTGTGTATGATAATATGTATAATAGATTCGTGCATAATATGATTCGTGTGTAATTTGATACGAAATCAGACTCGCTTTTGAATGGTAGGTTGCCAGGGTACGATAATGAAAACCTCAGAGTCGTGCGCTGCGACTAGTCAAGTCAACCCTCCAGTCAGTATACCTGGCCATCAGTTAAGGTGAAATGCGTTAGGAATCTGAATCATGTTGATAGAAATGCACAATACAGTAGTTGCAGAGTAGATTTTCTGTAGAGCTGGTATTTGGTGTATATGGTAACTTCTAGCCAAAGCACACTCCCCCCCACCCTCAAAAAAAAGGTAACTTACCAAGAATCAGAATTAAATTATATTACTGTAACTTTCCTTTCATTTCCTTGTTTCTGGAATAAGCCATCCATGTTGTTTTTGAAAATAGGATGAAAGTTGTATTTATTGGTTAGAAGTAAGGTTAGTAGAAGTAGTAATAGTCGTTGTAACCCCAGGGTCATCAGAAATTGAACCCAGTGGATTGCAGGCTGAAGATGTCCTTCTCCTGCAGTCCATCACCCTCCTTTTGTGGAATAGGTAAGTACCAGTTGCTGAAGGATGTTTACATAACCAGGCAGTTGGGCCACCCAGGTACATCAGTGCCACCACAAGAAGGCATCCCCCTCCAGCACCAGAGTAAGGTTTGTGTGACTTGAATGTAGTATAGTAAGTGTAAGGTAGCTCAGTTTTAGTGGTTGATGGGGGTGGGTACTATTGACTCACTTCATGTAGTGCCAGTTTAAGGTGACATCATGAGCTAAATGGCCTACTGTTTGTATGCTCTTATGTTTAAATGGTTTCATGTGTGATGGATGGTAATTGTATAGCCAACAAATGGACACTGGTGGTCAGGTATCTTAAGGTGCTCCAACTTATGTGGTCCATGAGGGTTTAAATGTGAGAAATGGTAGGAGTTTTTTGCTAACATAATGCTTGGGGGTGGCGGAGTATGTCATTTTGTGCCTCAAATGTGTTGACTGAATAAGTACTGGACCCCTTCACTACTGATTGAGCAATGAAGAAAGCAGTGGAAACAAATGGAAGATTACTGTATTTACATTTTCATCTCAGATCATCTTTAGGCTTAGGAGAGACTTCGAACTGGAGATCTTAGATATACGAGTATAGCCTTCATTATTTTACCCATTTGATACAAGGAACAAGTCATTTTTGTTACTCTTGCTGTTACCCTATGATTTTACAATTTTAGGAAAGGCTTCTGGTAAGGAAAGGAGTTAATGAAGGTTGTGTAAAACCCATCCAGTTTGAAAATTCTTTTTTAACTGAATAAACTCACGGAAAGGGCAAGAAATTAAAATGCGTCAGAGGAAAATCAGTGGCAATAAAAATTGCACTGAATCGGACAGGTTGGTTTAGTGTACATTTGAGTCAATCCCGGTTTCGGTTTCAATGTTTTATAAAAACCACCTGACTTTTTTTCTGCCATTTATCTTTTAAGAATTATTTATCCTTAAGGCCTGTACATGATTTGTGTTTTTGTTCAGCATTTAGACAGAAATCTACGGCGATCCCCAGATCAAGACTGCTCCTCCGTATCACGTGGGACGGTGCAAATGGAGTGTGGATGCTGAGTGCTCTTGGTATTTAGTTTTTCGGACAGCTGTTGGTAGTAAGATGGTAAGTAGTATTCCAGCACTTGTCTCAGAGCCTTGAATTATTTTAATTTCGATAATTATTAATGGATATGTCCTAGGAGATGTGTGAAGAGCATTATGGATGTATCTAGATGCCTGCCTGGTGAAGCATATCGGGTGTGAAGTCTGACGATGGATTTGCAAACATTTACATTATTTCCCCCTTCGTGGCAGTGATTCGTGATTTCTGTATACAAGAGAGATAAGAGGAGTGTGTGAATTTCGCTTGTGTATTCTCTTCCAGCAGAAAATAAAATTAAGGAAGCTCGTCATCATGGCCGGTTGTTTGCAGGAAGGGCCGGGAAAATCCAGGAATTTATAGGTCCCATACACTGTCATTATTATTATTATTTTTTTTTTTTAGGACGTGTTATTGTTGGCGAATAAACGTTATCCATGTGGGTGAATTATTGTTGGCGAATAAACGTTATCCATGTGGGTGAATTATTGTTGGCGAATAAACGTTATCCATGTGGGTGAATTATTGTTGGCGAATAAACGTTATCCATGTGGGTGAGATGTCACAAGTCAATCTGTCCTGCAATCCATTTGTCATTCTGGTTAGGTTGGGTACAGTATTGGATTGACATTTAGGTTTACTCACCTGTTAGGTTGGAATAGAGAGACTTGAGAATGGATGGGAGATGGAGAATGTGTCAGAATTATAGTTTTTACAATATTCTGACTTTTGACATTTTAATTTTTGGTATGGTGGTTGCCTTGACATATTGATTGGCTTAGTGGATGATTTTTCCTTCAACTGCTGGCCAGTGAGCTTTACAGTTCTGCCAAGGTCAGTCCATCCTATTGGTTTCTTTCCCACAGACATAAACGAATCTAACATAATTTGATGTAGCTGAACTGAACCTAACCTAAACCAGTCTAACTTAGCCCAATCAAGTTTAATCTAACCCAACCAAACCTTGGAGTGTAATTTAGCTTAATCAAACCAAACAACCCAAAATAAACTAATGAGTGTAAACAATTCTAGCCCAAATAATTTGCTCTGATCTAACTTAACTTGAAGAACGGGATGGAATGGATGGACTGAACTGTTAGTCATTAAGCCCTTCCACTCTTTTATACTATATATATATATATATATATATATATATATATATATATTTTAGGCAAATGTATTAGAATGATTTTTTTTTTTTTTTTTTTTTTTTTTTTAAGCTGATCCAACATAACATGGCCTAATTTAACCCAAGTTAGGTCACCTTAACCAGACCCAATAATTTGTAATGCAAGGATGGCCACTGCACCACCAAGAATACCATGACTGGAATTATAGGTTTGGAAACAACCTGCATAGGACTTGGTAAAAATCATATATATACTTGAGAAATGAATGCAGTACAGGACAAGCTTGCAGAGTCAGATTACTGGGGACGGTGGCCAGTGTGAGTAATGGAAGGTTAAGGCAAAAGTTACAACAGGGATGGAAAAAGTTTGATTTGCATAAAGTTTCGTATCAGTACACCTTTGCCTTACACTGGATGACAACTATACAGATATACACAGGCAAACCCCTATTTATGATACCCCTAGATGCGTTAGTCCTACCCCAGAATAGTGATGGAGGAAGAAATACCGTCCTGTTCCTCATGTCGTAGGCCTACTCCGGTTTTGTGATGGGTTTTGGTTATTTTACCGATTTTGATTATAATTTAGACAAATTTTGTGTTTAGGTTGGTTCATAAACAGTTTTAAGACCTAGATTAATGTGTTTGTCATAGGTAGGGTATGGATTCTCGCTCATCAGACGAGGTACAAAATGGTTTGGACAACTAGGCAACTCAACAGAGAGTATTTTGTGTTTGACCATTGAACTCTCATCTGACCTCTCATAGAATACATAATAATTTGAAATAAATATGAAAACCTTGGAGAGTATATATTTCATGCATTGATGAAAACTGACATCAGTGAATCGTGTTTACATTTGGGCTGTTCAAGGAAAAATGTTTTGAAAATGCAAAGGAATTTCTAAATAAAAGTTGGAAAATAAGAGAGAAGAAAATAAAGGAGTTCAGCAACCAAAGCAGTACCTAAAGCAGGATAAAGAGGGGTCGTTGAAAAGGGTATATCGATCGGATTCCCCATCAAGAGAATTCCCCGTCAAAACATCGATTTTGTCACAACAATTTGCACCTTGGACAGTTGTGTCATTCATACATTATTATTATTAATTATGCATAACAGATGTTTATTTAATTATCCGAGGACTGACTGATGGTGGGATTGTATATACAGTGCTTGTCAGAAGTATGGAGCGCCCTGCGTCCCTCCTGAGAAACAAACCTTTCAACATTGAAAAAACATATAAATAATGCATTTTATTTACCTTTAGTGCTTCGTAGGGTAGCCTTTACGTTTCTTCACGGACCTGAGACGTCTTGGAAGTGAAAGGGCGAGGCTCCTGAGGTGCTGGAGCGGTATTTTGTCCCAGGAGTCACGAATGGCGGCTTCCAGCTTAGGCAGAGAGCTCACGTCCTTCCCTTGGAGACTCTTCTTTACGAGGTACCAGAGGTTTTCAATCGGGTTGAGGTCTGGGCTATTTCCTGGCCAGTCTGTCATGAATGATACCTCGCAGTCACGAAGCCAATTGGTGACCGATTTGGCCTTGTGAGCAGGTGCACCGTCCTGCTGAAGCACTTGTGCACCTGTTAGCTCAAAGGAGTCTGGTAAATGATCACACAGAAGCTCCAGGTAAACATCCTGATTCACTCTGAGGTTCTTGGGAAGTACAACAAGCTTCCCCAAACCCTTCCCTGAGAAACAACCCCATACCATGAGTGAATCAAGATGTTTAACTGTGCTTTCTACATACCGTGGGTCAAGTGGGTCACTACCTTTGCGTGCTCCTCTGTTACAGGTAACACTAAACGTTGCCTCATCAGACCACAACACTGACAACCATTGCTCCTCACCCCAGTTTAGATATTTATTAGCAAAGGCAAGCCTACGAATTCTCTGGCTGCTAGAGAGAAGAGGCTTTTTCACAGGCCTGTGACTTGTGTAACCAAGCTCTTGCACCCTACGAGACACTGTTCTCACTGACACCTCACCAAACACTTCTGGGTTGCTCTCCTTAATTTTCCTTGCACTCGCACGAGGATTAAACTCCACTGCACGTTTTAAAACATTAACAGACCTTGGGGAAGTTTTCCTAGGCCTACCAGACCTCGGTTTCTTTGTGGGAACTTCACCACTGTTTTCCTCCCGAAACCGCGCACACCAACGACGCACTGTCGATCGTGCCACACCAACCAATTCACTAATTTCCTTTGTCTGGTGGCCTGCCTCCTTTAGAGCAATGATCTGGGATATGATTTCACTCGATAGTTCACGGGTAGGTGCCATAACAAAGTTTTAAAGGCCAAAACACTGCGGGACACTCGGTAAAAAATGGCGCAATTTGAGAGGGACACTCGGCGGAGTTCCTCTCTCTCAGGCAGCCCGTGGGCGACTGAGGCGGGAACCAACCAGCGTGTCGGAAGGCCTCAGGCTACCGTGACGTCATGCTCGGAGCTCAAACTTGTGGCTCAATTCTTACCCCCAAAAATGGGTGATTCTTTTTGGGCCATAAGTATTGCGCGCCCGGCGGACAACGCTGAATACTTCTGACGAGTACTGTATAGCAGCTGCCTCTTCTCTATTGAGTTTGAATACAAGCCGGATCGCATTTTCCACTGACGTTGACTGGATACAAGCGAGACAGGCACTGATTTTAGGCTTAGGTTAGCTTCTTTTACAGCTTTGAGGTCATTTATCATGGCTTTATTTTATTTATTTTTTTATTTATTTATTTTTTTTGGGTGGGTTTAGGACTTGGTTTGGGGAGGAAACCCAAGGCTCAAAAACGCATCCCCATACTTTACTCGTTAGATCTACCCTGAGATATGATACCCCGCCTAGTGATGGGTGTTTGCTTAACCAATTGCGTCGTGAAAGCGAGGTACGCCTGCACCAGTATTTCATAATTTACGAATGTTAATTGTATGCTGTTAAAGAAAGTGAAGCATTCTTAAAGTGGATGGAAATTTGTTTTGATTTAGTTATGAAATACTGGTATATGATAGTGTTGTTGCTTAATAGAAGTCTTTCTGGCTGAGCCAACTTGCCAACCACAGGTAAGGAATTGCTTCTTTGAGGCTGTCCTGCAGGTATACTGTAGAACAGTACATACATCTTATAGGGATCCAGTGTCTCCTTTTGGTATACAGTTCAGTGCCTCACCAGAATTGGACCAGCGTCAGTCCTGTGGCAAGGTGCAGGGAAATGCGAGGTGGTTTGGCTCCTGGATGGATACCGTTGTTGTTGCTTCACCCAGAGTGCACAGTGCCAGCACATGTAGGCTCCTCATCAGTGCCACAAAGTTTATAGTTTAGTCAAGGAAAAGTGGCAGCATGACTACCTTACACAGCCAGTACAATACATTATTTAGTTAATACAGTTGGCTCTGCTGTCCATTTATATGAAAACTTTATTTCAGAGTGCTGTGGTGTAGCAGTGACATCTCTCACAAGACTGATATGGAGGCCAAGGTGTTACTCCTGTGTATTGTAGGTGCCTGGCGGTGTGGTGGTAGAGCCTCAAGTGGAGGGTGAAAGCCATGCCATGTGTGCTGTGGTTTATATGATGCCATACTGTGAGTGATAGCACCAGGCTTCTTGCTTCACTGGCAGGGTCAAGGACAAGATGGAAAAGTCTTCAGTGTCCGCACCTTAATATTCAAGGTAAGATTGTGGATCAATACAGCTTTATTTGAATTCTGATGTCATTTTCATTTTAGCATTGTACAGGTAGAACAACTATGTCCTATGTCGTACTTTATATCTGCAGTCCAGATGATTTCATTTTGTTTAGGAGACCCTTTACTTACTGGTAATACTGGATATCTATCTATTGCCAGATGTCCCAGTCCTGTAAGAGGTGGCCACAAAATAATCACCTCCATGTCGCCCTGTCCAATGCCATTTCACTGCCTTACTTTCAGCTCACACCTCCCTCTCTCATATACCTCTCCACTCCATCCCTTCATCTCATCCTCGGCCTCCACCTCACTCGCACATACTCTCCTCATTAGTCTCTCGCTCTCCATCTTCTCCACATGGCCAAACCACCTCAGTGTATTTCTGACACTTCCTATCACATCCACACCACAACGCTCCTTCACTTCCTCATTTGTCAGTCTCTCTCTGCATGTGACTCCACATGCTCCTCTCAAATAACTCATTTCTACTGTTCTCACTTTTGACTTGTGTCCCTCCAACAAGGTCCAAGCTTTCACTTCCATACATAAGAGTTGGTATCACAATACTGTCAGATAGTAGCTTTTTAAGGAACCAGCAACCTTTCTTCCTTGTTGTACCCTTTCAGACACTTCACCCTCTAGTTACGGTACTCTTCCATTCTTGCTCATCACATCACCAAAGTACTGAAACGCACTCACATTTTCCAATTCCTCCTCATCCAACCTCACTGTACATTCAGTGGCATCTTTCGAAGACCAAAGCTTTATTCTTCCCTACATTCGCCTCTAGATTCCATTTCTTACACCCTCTCCCAAACTCGTTCACCAAGCCTTGCAGCTCCCCTTCGTCTTCACTTATCAGTACAGTATCAACTGCAAACAACAGTACAGGGAGTTTACAAAGACTGCCCTCTCTAATTACGGCCGCTCCAGCATCCACTGCCCTTCCTTGTATCGCTTTTATAACTCCATCCATATACAGATTGAACAACCATGGAGACATGACACATCCGTGTTTCAATCCAAACGTCAAATAGGAAAATTCAAAAACTTCACTATCCACATGCACTGCAGCCTTAGCTCCCTCATATATACTCTTCATGACATTCAGCAACTTTGCATTTATTCCATATATTCTTAACTTTCCACAATCCTTGTCTATCCACCCTGTCATATGCTTTCTCCAAATCCATGAAGGCTGCTTACAGCTTCTTCTCCTTCTCTAGAAACTTTTCCACTAAAGAGCTAAGAATATCTGATTCACACAGTCTCTTCCCTTCCCAAAACCTCCCTGTTCTTCTCCAACTAATTCCTCTGTTATTTCCCTAACCTTCACATGATCCTGTGCTGAGTGACAGGCCAAAGGTTTTATGTAATACAGAAAACCATTTTCATATGTAGTGGGTTAAGATGCTCCAGTTGGATGAGGCCTGTGAGTATTTACAACTGAGGGGTGATTGGGTTTTGTAACTCACATAATGCCACCCAGGAGTGTGTGAGGCTGGTCATCCTTGCCTTAAATGTCAGGACTGCATAACCTAGCCATGTGTCTGTTTTCCTGATGGGGGAAACAGGCATTGGAATATAGATAGATGCTGTAGACAGTAGTATTCTTGCTACCACCATGTTATATTATTCAGCTGTGAGAACTCCTAGTGAGGGCAATAGAAACTGTCTCCATTAACACTCCCAGTGTGACACCACCTAAAGTTATTTTATTCTTGCAACCTTGACACCATTTTATTCATCCCAGGAGAGTCACCTTCATATTGATGGAGTTATAGATATGCTGTTGACATCTGCTGGATTTTATTCCCCTGCCCTCCAGTCATAAGCAAAATTTCCTTGATACTTCACTGGTGATTGTGGCAGTGGAAGGTGGTACATGAACTGTTTGTGATGGCAAAACAAAGCACATAACAAATAAATATACAAAGGAAGGGTACTTAGAAGTTTTAGGAGGAATAAGAAATGTGTAAGGCAGGACACAGATATGGCAGAGGATTGTCAGTGAATGCTGCATCCTGGCTGTACATATACTTCCTGCCTTCGAACAATTATCAAAGTCTCTTGTATTTGCCACCCCCCCCTTTTTGTGTGTGTGTGTGTGTGTAGTGAAGGGGTTATATAGTCACTAGTAGTGGTAGTTGCAACCTCAAGCTTATCTGGATGTATATTGAAGTTGTGGACAGCAGCTTATGGGTGTGAGACTTTGCTATGGCAGGAAAAAGATACTGAGTTAAACCGGTACAGATGGGATGACTGGGAAATGTGTGTTGAGTGCAGAAAGGGGAGAGGATAAGAACAGGTGGTGGGATTCCTGAATGGTTGGAGTAAGGAAGTGTATGAACAACAGTGGAAGAGCGTGTATGTAGATCGTATTGTCATATGGGATGAATGGATGTAGATAAGGTGGTGAAAAGGGTGTGTGTGAGTGTGTTTGAAGGTGGGATGAGGTATTGCACGTGAGGAAGAGATAGCAAGGCAGTGTGTGTGTGTGTGTGTGTGTGTGTGTGTGTGTGTGTGTATGTATGTATGTGAGAGAAAGAATGTATGAAAGTAGATTAGGCTTGGGAATGAGACAGCTGGTTGAAGGAATTTTGTACAGGGGAGCGTATGCCTGTGTGTGGATAGTTACGGTAGGCCTATGCCCTTAAGGTGGAATTGGGATACTGTGGACTGGAATGGTGAGTGTATTACTCTGTACTGAGGTGGTATGATCATGTGGAGAAAATGGATAAGAATAGACTGGTGAAAAAGGTATATCTGAGTGACATACTGTTATTTACTTCTCCCATTGTATGATTTATCTTTCCTTGTCTTGTGCAGTCTGCCTTACCCCATCATTTGGGTAGGAAAAGAGGTCAGGACCATGTGGAGGTGGTGGTAACTGATATTGATGTAAATGTACTTTAGTAATAAAAACCATCCTATCCAATTGTGCGATTTAGGATGATGATGATGATGATGATGATGATACTTAATCTGTTAATCTGTTTCAGAATGTGGGAGTTAATGCAGTTATGGATGAAGCAGTACTGTACCCAATACTTACAGTGGACATGCGTTTTTATCTGCGTCAACCTGAAGCAGCATATCAAACCTTCACCAGAATGTGGATAGATAGGTAAGAGAAAGAGGGGTGTGGGGGGGGAGGGGAGTGAAGTAAGATATTGGAGAGTAAGGCACTCATGGAACTAGATAGACATGATAGATTTAGGTTATAGATGAATGGAGAGAGAATGAGAGATTTGGGTAATTTAGGTTTAGTTTGGTTGGGTAGGGTTAGAGCTGGTTAAATTACGTAAGGATAGGTTAGTTTAGCACTCAGTGTGATTGTCAAAGTAATACCAGATAGATTCATACTAGTGGACAGAGCAACCAAGGTTCAGTTGTATACTTCCGTTCTTCCACTTGTGTGTATTCTCCTGTATGTGCTTCGTCGCTTATCCCATTATTTACCAAGATGTCATTTTAGTCAGGCTACCACCAGGTCACTTTTTACCATATAGGAAAAAGCCTTCTCTTGATGAAGGAATTGAAAGCTGTATAAAAATCCTTCCAGTCATATCTTGGTGTTGGAAAGGGCTGTGATTATTTGTGAAAGCTGTGTAACCAGGCACATCCTCAGTTCAGTTATACACACCCTTTACCTCCCTCTGTATCCCCCAAAAGGCAGATGGTAGACTGCAAAAGGGTGTCTACAGTGAGCCAGGTGCCACCAAAAAAAAAAAAAAAATAAATGGATGCTGTGTTTATTATATTCACACAGTTGTATTATTCATGCTGTGTTTATTATGTTCATGCTGTTTATTTATTATTCATGTTTGTAATACTCATGCTGTGTTTATTATTCATGCTGTTTATTACTCATGCTTTGTTTTTTATTTATGCAGCTCATTTTTCATGATGTTTATTATTCATGCTGTGTTTATGCTGTTTTTATTATGCTGCTTACTATATATGGTGTGTTTATTCATGCTGTTTTTATTCTCTCTCTCTCTCTCTCTCTCTCTCTTTCTCTCACACACACACGCACACACACACACACACACACACACACACACACACACACACACACTTTATTTATGCTGTCACCAGATTATTTCACTTGGGAATTATTGCTTGTGCTAGAAAGGTTAGAAAAACTCTGGAATAGCCTTTTTTTTTTTTTTTCTCCAGATGTTTATGATTCAGTTACATGGTTTTGTTCAGCTTAAGATAACATTGTGTGTGTGTGTGTGTAGTAGGTAGGGAGAGAGGTGTGTGTGTGTGTGTCTTTTCTGTCCAGTTGATTTTATTGTAACTGCCTCTGTACATAAGTAATCAGTGAACTACAGTGTAACTATCTCTTGCAGGCAAACCTAATCCAGTATAATCAGAAGCTGCCAGAACCTGAACACATCTCAATCTGACTCACTCTCCTTTGGGCATCGAAGGGTCTCTTCATCCAGCCCTCCCACCTTCAACTCTCTGGCCCTATCTCCACTGCAAGGAGGATGCGGTATGTGTGTGCATTTTCTGTATGTATTTAACCTTTTGGGAGGGGGAGGCCAAGGATGAGATGAAGGGATGGAATGGAGAGGTATATGAGAGATGGGGATGTGAGCTGGGAGCAGGGCAGTGAAATGGTGGGGGACGGCGATATGGAGGAGGTATGTTTTTGGCCATCCCATATGGGTTTGAGGTGTCTGGCAATAGATAGATTTAACCTTTTGGCTGTGTATTATGGCACATAGCTCTTTCACGTTAACCTGGCCCAGATTTTTGACTTTATACAGTCGTGGAGGAGATTTGTTTGTGGCCACCCCTTATGAGCTTGAGGTGTCTGGCAGTAGATAGATAGATTTAACCTTTTGGCTGTGTAGTATGGCACATAGTTCTTTCACCTTAACAGTTTCATTTTTGTCTTGATGCAGCTCTTTTTCACATAACTGATTAAAAAATTACGGTATATATATATCTATGTAAAAACTTGGCTGTCCGTCCTTTCCATAACACCAACTACTGTATTCCAGTGCCAATCCATTGTTACAGCCTGGTATTATAGATGGGAGAGGTGACAGTTTTAGGACAAAGTAAAGCAAAAAACAAACTATGGTGCATTTATTTAACTTGTTTAGGTAATTTCTATCAGCTCAGGGAAATACTGTATAGGAAAAAAATGTTATAAATTTTCTTGGTTCACCTTGTCTAGAATTTGTTTAGTATTTAACATATATTAAAAATGATGCTATATTTATTACCCAGCCACCATGACCCCTGGGTACTGGATACTGAAATCCCCCCAAACACTTAGCTCAAAGATCACCTATTGAAGCTGCTTTTTAGTGGCTGTGTTTGGTCTTTGTTGCCTGTGTGTGGTGTTGTCCTCTGCCACTGGTTTGTGTCAGCTGAGCTCTGAATTTGTTTTATTTGGACGGTCTTCTCTTTCAACCCCAAACGCTGGGCAATATTTAACGAAGCAGCCACCTCACTAAGGGCAATTTTTCGGGAACCGCAGAAAATTGCTTGTTTTCAAATCTAAATATCTCGGAAACTAACACTTAGGGAAACTAATTAACTACCAATTTACTCAACAGCCCTTCCTCTTGTGAATGAAAGTATCCCCAGGGCTTGTACTTATAAAACACTAAGACTGCGTCATACGGCAAAAGTCTGTCCTAAATTACAGGAGTGAATCATAAGTCGTTATGTTCGACCTCCCGAGTTCGTATAGTGGTTAGGACGCGGCTTGTGACTCGATCATAACAGTAAATATGGCCACTGCACCAGAACAACAGTAAATTCGCCACCGTCAACCAAGACATTCTCTTAAGAAGAAGGATGTGCTTAATGAGTTAAGTGATGCAGAACTGGTAAAGAGATACTGCTTGGATCATGCAGGCATAATTTTCGTGAAAGATTTGGCACGGAGGACCCTAACAAGACCAATGGCAAGAATAAGGCTCTCACGCCAGAAATGAAAGTTATTTTAATGTTGCGTTACCTTGCAACTGGTAAAATGAAACTCTGTAATGGTGACGACCACCTGTGTGTTTCTCTGTCGTACTGTTGGAGTTCTCCACGCTGCTGGTGCCAGTGGTGGTGTTTGTTTACAGGATGGTGCGGTGAGGCAACATGTCCTCGTTCACAGTGAAACAAAGCAGTAAATAAATAGTTCCTAAAACCTGACATTAATCATTTGCACCAGCACCAGCAGCAGGGGGCCAGGGCCAGCACCAGCACCAGCAGCAGGGGGCCAGGGCCAGCACCAGCAGCAGGGGGCCAAGGCCAGCACCAGCAGCAGGGGGCCAGGGCCAGCACCAGCACCAGCAGCAGGGGGCCAGCGCCAGCACCAGCAGCAGGGGGCCAGCGCCAGCACCAGGGGGCCAGGGCCAGCACCAGCACCAGCAGCAGGGGGCCAGCACCAGCACCAGCAGCAGGGGGCCAGCACCAGCACCAGCAGCAGGGGGCCAGCACCAGCACCAGCAGCAGGAGGCCGGGGCCAGCACCAGCACCAGCAGCAGGGGGCCGGGGCCAGCACCAGCACCAGCAGCAGGGGGCCAGGGCCAGCACCAGCACCAGCAGCAGGGGGCCAGGGCCAGCACCAGCACCAGCAGCAGGGGGCCAGGGCCAGCACCAGCACCAGCACCAGCAGCAGGGGGCCAGGGCCAGCACCAGCACCAGCAGCAGGGGGCCAGGGCCAGCACCAGCACCAGCAGCAGGGGGCCAGGGCCAGCACCAGCAGCAGGGGGCCAGGGCCAGCACCAGCAGCAGGGGGCCAGGGCCAGCACCAGCAGCAGGGGGCCAGCGCCAGCACCAGGGGGCCAGCACCAGCACCAGGGGGCCAGGGCCAGCACCAGCACCAGGGGGCCAGGGCCAGCACCAGCACCAGGGGGCCAGGGCCAGCAGCACCAGGGGGCCAGCAGCAGCAGCAGCAGCAGCACAGGGGGCCAGCAGCAGCACCACCAGCAGCAGCAGCAGCAGCACCAGGGGGCCAGCAGCAGCAGCAGCAGCACCAGGGGGCCAGCAGCAGCAGCAGCAGCACCAGGGGGCCAGCAGCAGCAGCAGCACCAGGGGGCCAGCAGCAGCAGCAGCACCAGGGGGCCAGCAGCAGTTGCTGCAACCAGGGGGCCAGCTGTTGCTGTTGCAGCTTAACCAGGGGCCAGCAGCAGCAGCACCAGGAACAGCAGCTGCAGCTGCAGCACCAGGGATCGTTGCTGCTGCTGTTGCTGCTAACCAGGGCCAGCAGCAGCAGCAGCGTTAACCAGCAGCAGTTGTTGCTGCAGCAGCACCACCACCAGGGCCAGCAGCTGTTGCTGTTGCTAGCAGCACCACCACCAGGGGCCAGCAGTTGTTGCTGTTGCTGTTGCTAACCACCAGGGGGCCAGCAGCAGCAGCAGCAGCAGCAGCACCACCAGGGGGCCAGCAGCAGCAGCAGCAGCAGCAGCACCACCAGGGGGCCAGCAGCAGCAGCACCAGGGGGCCAGCAGCAGCAGCACCAGGGGGCCAGCAGCAGCAGCACCAGGGGGCCAGCAGCAGCAGCAGCAGCACCAGGGGGCCAGCAGCAGCAGCAGCAGCACCAGGGGGCCAGCAGCAGCAGCAGCAGCACCAGCAGCAGCAGCAGCAGCAGCAGCACCAGCACCAGGGGGCCAGCAGCAGCAGCAGCAGCACCAGCACCAGGGGGCCAGCAGCAGCAGCAGCAGCACCAGCACCAGGAAATGCTGCCAGCAGCAGCAGTTAACTGTTAACCAGCACCAGGGGGCCAGCAGCAGCAGCAGCAGCACCAGCACCAGGGGGCCAGCAGCAGCAGCAGCAGCACCAGCACCAGGGGGCCAGCAGCAGCAGCAGCAGCACCAGCACCAGGGGGCCAGCAGCAGCAGCAGCAGCACCAGCACCAGGGGGCCAGCAGCAGCAGCACCAGCACCAGGGGGCCAGCAGCAGCAGCACCAGCACCAGGGGGCCAGCAGCAGCAGCAGCAGCACCAGCACCAGGGGGCCAGCAGCAGCAGCAGCAGCACCAGCACCAGGGGGCCAGCAGCAGCAGCAGCAGCACCAGCACCAGGGGGCCAGCAGCAGCAGCAGCAGCAGCACCAGGGGGCCAGCAGCAGCAGCAGCACCAGGGGGCCAGCAGCAGCAGCAGCACCAGGGGGCCAGCAGCAGCAGCAGCACCACCACCACCACCACCAGGGGGCCAGCAGCAGCAGCAGCAGCAGCAGCACCACCACCACCACCACCAGGGGGCCAGCAGCAGCAGCAGCAGCACCAGGGGGCCAGCACCAGGGGGCCAGCAGCAGCAGCACCAGGGGGCCAGCAGCAGCAGCAGCAGCACCAGGGGGCCAGCAGCAGCAGCAGCAGCAGCAGCACCAGGGGGCCAGCAGCAGCAGCAGCACCAGGGGGCCAGCAGCAGCAGCACCAGGGGGCCAGCAGCAGCAGCACCAGCACCAGGGGGCCAGCAGCAGCAGCACCAGCACCAGGGGGAAAGCACCAGGGGGCCAGCAGCAGCAGCAGCAGCAGCAGCAGCAGCAGCACCAGGGGGCCAGCAGCAGCAGCAGCACCAGGGGGCCAGCAGCAGCAGCAGCACCAGGGGGCCAGCAGCAGCAGCAGCACCAGCACCAGGGGGCCAGCAGCAGCACCAGCACCAGCACCAGGGGGCCAGCAGCACCAGCACCAGCAGCAGCAGCAGCACCAGGGGGCCAGCAGCAGCAGCACCAGGGGGCCAGCAGCAGCAGCACCAGCACCAGGGGGCCAGCAGCAGCAGCACCAGCACCAGGGGGCCAGCAGCAGCAGCACCAGCACCAGGGGGCCAGCAGCAGCAGCACCAGCACCAGGGGGCCAGCAGCAGCAGCACCAGCACCAGTGGGCCAGCAGCAGCAGCAGCAGCACCAGGGGGCCAGCAGCAGCAGCACCAGCACCAGGGGGCCAGCAGCACCAGCACCAGCACCAGGGGGCCAGCAGCAGCAGCACCAGCACCAGGGGGCCAGCAGCAGCAGCACCAGCACCAGGGGGCCAGCAGCAGCAGCACCAGGGGGCCAGCACCAGCACCAGCACCAGCACCAGGGGGCCAGCACCAGCACCAGCACCAGCACCAGGGGGCCAGCACCAGCACCAGGGGGCCAGCAGCAGCACCAGCACCAGGGGGCCAGCAGCAGCACCAGGGGGCCGCCAGCAGCAGCAGCAGCAGCACCAGGGGGCTGCCAGCAGCAGCAGCACCAGCAGGCCAGCAGCAGCAGCAGCACCAGGGGGCCAGCAGCAGCAGCACCAGGGGGCCAGCAGCACCAGGGGGCCAGCAGCAGCAGCAGCAGCAGCAGCACCAGGGGGCCAGCAGCAGCAGCAGCAGCAGCACCAGGGGGCCAGCAGCAGCAGCAGCACCAGCAGCAGCACCAGCACCAGGGGGCCAGCAGCACCAGCACCAGGGGGCCAGCAGCACCAGCACCAGGGGGCCAGCAGCACCAGCACCAGGGGGCCAGCAGCACCAGCACCAGGGGGCCAGCAGCACCAGCACCAGGGGGCCAGCAGCACCAGCACCAGGGGGCCAGCAGCACCAGCACCACCACCACCACCACCAGGGGGCCAGCAGCAGCAGCAGCACCACCACCACCACCACCACCACCAGGGGGCCAGCAGCAGCAGCAGCACCACCACCACCAGGGGGCCAGCAGCAGCAGCACCACCACCACCACCAGGGGGCCAGCAGCAGCAGCAGCAGCACCACCACCACCACCAGGGGGCCAGCAGCAGCAGCACCACCACCACCACCACCACCACCAGGGGGCCAGCAGCAGCACCACCACCACCACCAGGGGGCCAGCAGCAGCACCACCACCACCACCAGGGGGCCAGCAGCACCACCACCAGGGGGCCAGCAGCACCACCACCACGGGGCCAGCAGCACCACCACCAGGGGGCCAGCAGCACCACCACCACCACCACCAGGGGGCCAGCAGCACCACCACCAGGGGGCCAGCAGCACCACCACCACCACCACCAGGGGGCCAGCAGCACCACCACCAGGGGGCCAGCAGCACCACCACCACGGGGCCAGCAGCACCACCACCACCACCACCAGGGGGCCAGCAGCACCACCACCACCACCACCAGGGGGCCAGCAGCACCACCACCAGGGGGCCAGCAGCACCACCACCACGGGGCCAGCAGCACCACCACCACCACCACCAGGGGGCCAGCAGCACCACCACCACCACCACCAGGGGGCCAGCAGCACCACCACCACCACCACCAGGGGGCCAGCAGCAGCAGCAGCAGCAGGCCAGCAGCAGCACCAGCACCAGCAGGCCAGCAGCACCAGCAGCAGCACCTGCACCAGGGGGCCAGCAGCAGCAGCAGCAGCACCAGCACCAGGGGGCCAGCAGCAGCAGCAGCAGCACCAGCAGCAGGGGGCCAGCAGCAGCAGCAGGGGGCCAGCAGCAGGGGGCCAGCAGCAGCAGCAGGGGGCCAGCAGCAGGGGGCCAGCAGCAGCAGCAGGGGGCCAGCAGCAGGGGGCCAGCAGCAGCAGCAGGGGGCCAGCAGCAGCAGCAGCAGCAGCACCAGGGGGCCAGCAGCAGCAGCAGCAGCAGCACCAGGGGGCCAGCAGCAGCAGCAGCAGCAGCACCAGGGGGCCAGCAGCAGCAGCAGCAGCAGCACCAGGGGGCCAGCAGCAGCAGCAGCAGCACCACCAGGGGGCCAGCAGCAGCAGCAGCAGCAGCAGCAGCACCAGGGGGCCAGCAGCAGCACCAGGGGGCCAGCAGCAGCAGGGGCCAGCAGCAGCAGCAGGGGGCCAGCAGCAGCAGCAGCAGCAGCACCAGGGGGCCAGCAGCAGCAGCAGCAGCAGCACCAGGGGGCCAGCAGCAGCAGCAGCAGCAGCACCAGGGGGCCAGCAGCAGCAGCAGCACCAGGGGGCCAGCAGCAGCAGCACCACCAGGGGGCCAGCAGCAGCAGCACCACCAGGGGGCCAGCAGCAGCACCACCACCAGGGGGCCAGCAGCAGCACCACCACCAGGGGGCCAGCAGCAGCACCACCACCAGGGGGCCAGCAGCAGCACCAGCACCAGGGGGCCAGCAGCAGCAGCAGCACCAGGGGGCCAGCAGCAGCAGCAGCAGCAGCAGCAGCACCAGGGGGCCAGCACCAGGGGGCCAGCACCAGGGGGCCAGCAGCAGCAGCAGCAGGGCCAGCAACAGCAGCAGCAGCAGCAGCAGGGCCAGCAGCAGCAGCAGCAGCAGCAGGGCCAGCAGCAGCAGCAGCAGCAGGGCCAGCAGCAGCAGCAGCAGCAGCAGGGCCAGCAGCAGCAGCAGCAGCAGCAGGGCCAGCAGCAGCAGCAGCAGCAGCAGCAGGGCCAGCAGCAGCAGCAGCAGGGGCAGCAGCAGCAGCAGCAGGGGCAGCAGCAGCAGCAGCAGCAGCAGCAGCAGCAGCAGGGCCAGCAGCAGCAGCAGCAGCAGGGCCAGCAGCAGCAGCAGGGCCAGCAGCAGCGCCAGCAGCAGCAGCAGCAGCAGCAGCAGCAGGGCCAGCAGCAGCAGCAGCAGCAGCAGCAGGGCCAGCAGCAGCAGCAGGGCCAGCAGCAGCAGCAGCAGGGCCAGCAGCAGCAGCAGCAGCAGGGCCAGCAGCAGCAGCAGCAGCAGGGCCAGCAGCAGCAGCAGCAGCAGCAGGGCCAGCAGCCAGCAGCAGCAGCAGCAGCAGGGCCAGCAGCAGCAGCAGGGCCAGCAGCAGCAGCAGCAGCAGGGCAGGGCCAGCAGCAGCAGCAGCAGCAGCAGGGCAGGGCCAGCAGCAGCAGCAGGGCAGCAGCAGCAGCAGCAGCAGCAGCAGCAGCAGCAGCAGGGCCAGCAGCAGCAGCAGCAGCAGCAGCAGGGCCAGCAGCAGCAGCAGCAGCAGCAGCAGGGCCAGCAGCAGCAGCAGCAGCAGCAGCAGGGCCAGCAGCAGCAGCAGCAGCAGCAGGGCCAGCAGCAGCAGCAGCAGCAGCAGCAGCAGCAGGGCCAGCAGCAGCAGGGCCAGCACCAGCAGCACCAGGGGGCCAGCAGCACCAGCAGCACCAGGGGGCCAGCAGCACCAGCAGCACCAGGGGGCCAGCAGCACCAGCAGCACCAGGGGGCCAGCAGCAGCAGCAGCAGCAGCAGCACCAGGGGGCCAGCAGCAGCAGCAGCAGCAGCAGCAGCACCAGGGGGCCAGCAGCAGCAGCAGCAGCAGCAGCACCAGGGGGCCAGCAGCAGCAGCAGCA
>NC_136968.1:34884552-34932052 GCF_032717465.1 Coenobita brevimanus | reverse complement strand
GCTTGGGATTGTTGGTTGGCCGTGATGTCTAACATTTGACACTATATGTTGGAGTGATGTGACCCTCTCTCCTTGACTATACAGAGATTTTTACTAATGTTTTCTCTCTTTGCAGACACTGTACCACTGGTGGGACTTCAGCTTCCAGATATTTCAAACAGCCTACAATTCTGATGATGACTGTTCCTGTAGAATTAGTTGGCATTAAATTTGAACAAGATGTGGTGCTAGAAAGGGTGTAATGCCTGAAGCTGTTATTCCCACACAGAGTGGATAAGAGGTCTTCAGTACTGAAATTTATTTAGCAATTTTTTTTTTTTTTTTTTTTAATTGGTAAGCCATTATATATATATATTCCAGTGAATCTTACACATACTGTAGGAGTGAAATACCAGAGCAATCCATAGTACAGGCTACCCACTGCTCAGTATTACAAATGCTTCATCCAATTCCCAAAGGGTGCTTCCCTTCCCCTCAAAAGGGAGTCTTCTTCGAGGAGGAGGGGTTGACTGATTTGATCATAAAATGCATAACACTAAACTATAATGTATTTCTTACAAGCATGCTGAGACTCAAAATAGGCGGTGGCTGAATCGGTCGAGAGGCGGCTTGCAGTCCTAATGGATCCAGGATCGAATCTCGGCTGGGGCAGGGAACAGTTTAAAGATTTGAATTTCCTAAAAGCAGACTTTCCTGATCTACTTGATGACCCGCCGACATGTCGTAAAAGTACCCCCGCTAATACCAATACACCAGTCCTGTATGAGACAGCCCTAGCATGTATTCAATATGGACGGTGGGTGTTAGCGCCGAAGTGGTGACATGTGGAGGTGTAGGAGGACTACTGGGCCTTGGGATAGGCAACTGCCCCCAAGAAATAGGCCCTGAGCCTTTGTCCAGAGTCGGACACATAAAAAAAAAAAAAAAAAAAAAAAAAAAAAAAAAAGTACAGAATGCATGTGTGTGTGTGTGTGTGGGGGGGGGGGGTGGAATCAAAGGACAGGTAATATCTCCATTTAAGATAACTTCCAGTATAAACCTACCTATGGGTGGGCCAGAACAGTGTTTTGCCCAACACTTTGCTTTGCTGAGAACTAAAAGAGCAGATGTGAACATCCTGTGAAGGCAGCTTGCCCAGTACACAACTATGTACTGCAAAATCTCAAAGAACAATACCAGAGACAGCATGTTGCTAAAAAGTGGTTAACAGCAAGTAGTGTCATGTCAAGAAGCACCACATCCAATGAATGTATCTGAAAGACAGACTCAAAATAGTACTTCATGCTAGATGAGGCATTATCATGTTTAGTGTAAATTCACCAGAAAGCTGACATGATGTCACCAGCAAGTCCTTGTGATGCTTAGGGAGAAAATGGGGGGGGGGGGGTTGATTGGGTGATTTGCCTCCTTTAAGGACAGCCTGGTAAGAATCATCACCCTCATTTGATATGAGGACAGCCAAAGCATCCCAGGAGCCACCAAGCCAAAAAGCAAAGTGGCTAGACCCCACCCAACAATGTAGAGAGAGGAAATCCAGGAGGTGACTGACAAAAAAAAAAGAAAAAAAAAATCAAGCACCTCCAACCATACCCTTACAAAGGGGTTACAAAAAACTGAGGAAGAGTGCATATATAGAGGAAAAAAACAGGGAAAAGGATAGGAATTCATTGAGGGAAAAAGAGAGCTGGAAAGGGAGGCCTAAGGGGAAGGCAGGCTACATAAGTGTATCACCAAGCCAAAAAAGAACTTCACTCTGGGACATAAGGAGCTTATTGTACCCATCAGGTTATTTCACAAGACCATGAAGCACTACCATACAGCTCTGGGTGAACAATGCTAAAATACAGAAGACAGAACTGTGATAACCAGAACTTGGCACTCAGACATGAATAACAACAGAACATTTGCACTGCTAAGCACATGCTATGGATGGCTCTGTTTTTTTTTTTTTTTTTTTTTTTTTTTTTTTTTTTTAAGCATCTGAGGCCTGTTACAAGCTCTGATTGGAATAATAGCTTCAGGCAGTGATGTCTGCAGAGACAAGTAGATGTATACCTTTAATTCTAACTTATATTCCTTTAATTCTCTGTTACTGTACTCAAATGTTGTAATGAACAATGGTCCATTAAAAGTTAATAAAATTAGAGAGAAGTTGTGCATTTTGCCATACCTTAACAGTGTCACAAACGAAATGGCATGAATTCTTAAGAGAAAAGAAATACAGCTGACCCTCCTCCAACAAAATACATCATTCCTGCAGGAAGCATTTTGGGCAAGGATTGTATTTTGACAAATTATATACAATGTAACACGAGTTACGTTCTATAGTTATGTGAAATGGGTGGGTTCGTGGGTCACAAAATCAGCTTTAAAGATTTAATGTCTTAAAAACTACAGTATTAACTTTTTTTTTCTTTTTTTTTAAGCCAGTAAATAAATCTACCAGTAGTTTACATCTGAACATACAGGAGTGCTCATGATGTTAACTTCCCCACAGAACCATCTACTGTATTCTAGCTCAAAGTATTGTACAGACCTTGTTGCATCAAACGCCATCAATAACTGTAAACACAACATTAACTCAGGGCCCATCTTGCCATTAACCGATGATTTCACTTAGATGTTTTGAAACGGACGATTTATGTAAATATGCAACCCATTCAATTAAAAGTTTCCAAGTTAAACAAAATCATCTGGTAGATGAAATAATAAAAGGCTGCCAGCTGGATTCAGAGTTAGCTGATCAGGGATGGGGATAGGCCTTGACTCCATGACCAGGGGCTGTATTTATAACCTCTCAAAATGAGGTTGTTCAAGGTCATACTGAGGTTACTGTTAGTGAAAAGACAATCATATTAATGAAAAGGTGCAAAAAACAAAATGGTCGGTAATAATAATTAATAACCATTATGGAGACCTGTTTGTCATGAAAATTGGTTATGATTGTGTAAAAATACTTTCCCAGTCTCAACACAGCATAACGTATATCGACTGGGATACTTGAAAACAGGGCACTACTGGAAAAAGTATTCTGCAGCCAATTTCACTTGAATGGAGTAATGGAAAATGTTCACAGAATTATAATTTCAAGATGGTTAGGAAACTTAATTCACGGGAACATGAGAGGAAAAAGTGTTATCTGGTTCACACTATCACGGCAAAAAATATATAATACTGTAATAATAATGGCAGGAATCGGAAAACAGGACAGGTAACTCAAACTGCAGATTCATGAAAAACCACCCCAGTGTGTAAAAAAAATAGTTTAGGACATGATGGTGGCATTGGAGGAGGGTAATTGTATACAAAAACAAGTATGGCAGACCGAAATAAAACCAGTGGTAAGAGAAAAAGATACCCTGAAGAATAAAAATGATAAAAAACTACTGCCTGAGTGTATGAAATAGTGGCATATATAATCATACATACATGAGGTTTGTACTGGAGGAGGGTAACTGTAGAACAACAAGCATGGTATATTAAACTGAAACCAGTAATGCAGGAAAAAAATATTAAATTATATAATACACAAGTGAATTCAACTACTGAACACTTCAATAAAAATTTGTGACTTGTAATACAGTACAAACTCTCAAATTCCAACATCTAATTTCTGAAAACCTCCAAAACAGATAATATAACAATTGGCCTCACACAATAACTGTATATTTTTTATTTTTTTTTTTATATTGTGGTAGGTGGGGGTGCTCACCATCCACTCACTCTAGGTAGTGCTGCTCTTGGGTGTCTGCCCTTTTGTCTCCTCCATCCTTCTTTCCTTCTATCCTCTTCTGTCTTTCCTTTATTCTTCCCTCGTCCTCCTGCCTACGGGTGACTTTACACTCCCTCTTCTGCCTTTCTTCCCTTCATTCTTTCCTCTTCCTTCTGCCTGTGAATGACTGTACACTGAGTGACAAGCTAAATGGTTTCCTGAACACCAGGAAAACATTTGCTATGCTGGGTGGTAACCATATATCCAAATTTTGGCACCTGGCCTGGTGGTTTAGTGGGTAATTACAGCGCCCCAATCAGATCGAGACGGTACAGGTTTATATCCAAGGGGTGGTTGGGGTTTATTGCTCACGTAATGCAACTCAGGGATGAGTGAGGCTGGTCAAATCATAAATATCAGGACCAACTAGCCTAGCACCAGGCTCCCTACGCTTCTCATGGGGCAACGTAGGATTGGATGATGGATGGATGGATAAATCAAAAAGAACAGCAGACTACTAACAAGATACGTAACTATATTTACCATTAATGGTATACTCGTAGTAGGTTGTCTCTTGCTTAATTTTCACACATTATAATTGCACATTCTTTTTTCAATTCTGTAAACTCTTTGAACCTAAGCATTTTGAATTTGAAAGCTTGTACTGTACTGTTATACTCCTCAATCAGCAGTACATATATAATGAGTGCATACACCACCACAAAACAAGGGATTTATCAAAATATTAATGGTACAGTGCTGCATCAATGTGTGTGTGTAAGGTTTGGTTACTATGGCCTCAAAGAAAATACAATAAGTAAAGAATACACATTAATATGGTTTCAAAGCTGACAATATAAAAGGGAAAAAATTACTATGGCTTCACAGCTTAAAAAAAAAAAAAAATACAAATAACAAAACTTAACTTGTCAAAATGGTGCAGTGAACTTTACACTTCATGATTAATATAGACATTCAGACATACAGTAAAGCGGGCCATACACACACAGGTGAGCCCGTCCGGTAGCCTGAAAAGGCCGGCCCATTCAGGCAAACCTGGGCATGTGTGAGTAGGGAACAGGCGCCTGTGCAGGCGGCCTCAACAGTCATCGTGGGATCTGTCGGGGACAGATTTTCGTGGTCAGGCTCTGGTCAGGTTCAGGCAAACTGAGTGTGTGGGGGGTGCCACAGGCCGTCAGGCGTCATTCTTGTGTCAGTTGTGTGAGAGAATTTTAAATCTTCGTATGAGCAACCTGTGGCAATACACCTCAGTGTGGCTCTCAGTCTTTCATGTGGTGAAATAGCACTCCTCATACAGGTATCCTCCTCCTTTATTACTGGGCAAACCAGTGACAACAGCTGCAGGCAGGAATACTCGTCCATCCTCAAGTAATTAAACGAATCATTTTTCTCGCACCGCAATTCTTTCAACAGAGTCAGATGGGACAATTTACTCCTCATCAACCAGTCTTTTGCCTATTTGGTCCATTTTTTCCTCTTCTTTCTATTATTTGCAATATAGGCTGTAGTAACAGCCCCAATAGCATACAGTTTAGGTCATCTGTGGGCATCGGAGCGTCCACGGCCACCCTCACGCCAAGGCGTTTTGCTTGCAACTGAGCTGAGACGTGAGGCCGACTGATTCGTGTGTGGGCACAGCACTGTTCGTTGAGGCCGGCCTCTTCAGGCCACAGGACGGGCGCGCCTGTGTGTGTATGGCCCGCTTAAAATGCAATTGTGCGAGGTACATGAGATTTATGGATGTATTTTAAAACAACTGTGAGGCATTATCACATCAGTGGTTTATTCTAATATTATATCTGATACAATCTTGCATATGTCAGTAACATCAATAATAATAATAGTAATAAAATAATATTCATCATCATCATCATCTGGATCTCCTTTCCCACCCTAGGGCAGGGTGAGGAGTAGCAATGTCCAGACAGTCCAAATTTGCCCAATTCAATGGGCCATGCTTCCATTCACTCACCATTCAAGTCCCTGGAATCCTGGCTCTTATCAGATACCCCAAAAACATTCACCACGTTTTGTAGCTTCACATAAATGTATCTGATAGAGTCAACCTGGACTCTGTCACATTAAAAAAGGATGCCAAATCCCTAATCATGCACTTCTCCTCACAACATTCATCCAGCCAGCTCGATCACGTCAGTTCCCTAGCCTCACCGACTTCCAAACCTCTCTTCCTCACATACTCATCCACCATATCCCATCATCATCTCCCTGGCCTACCTCGCCTCCTCCCTCCTTCAAATTCGCTCAGATATACCTTTGTCACCACTCTATTGTAATAATAGTAACTAATAATAAACAGAATAATAATAATCTTGAGATCAATAATAATAAGTAATAATAAACAGAATAAAAATAATCTTGGTCAAATAAGGAAAATAAATCACTTAGTACCATGTGCTTGCCTCCTATGCCCATTAAAATATACATAGCACTTAAAACAGTAATAAATAGTTTAATAAGAGACAGTGAGACCAGCAGACACTGGAGATTTTACCCTACTTTAACATCTAAGTAGGACACGTAATTAAGAAAACATATTAAGTAATATAAAGTAATAAAGACAACACATACCTTACAGCTGTTGATGTGCTGTTTAATGGAAGTTAATAACAGGTAAAAATATAAATACTAGACACAGAAATTGGGATTAAATAACAGGTAATTATAATACAGTAAGGGCAATGTAGGATTGCATGATGGATGGATGGATAGAATACAGTACTAAAGACATCACATACCTTAAAGTTGTTCATGTGCTGGATGGGAGTTAATAATAGGTTAATAAATGATAGACACAGAACATGGGATTAAATAATAGGTAAAAAAACAAAAGGAAAAAATACTATAATAAAGTATTAATGACAGAACACATACCTTACACCTCTTGATGAGCTAGATGGGATTAAGTAAGTTAAAAAAAACATGGGATTAAATAATGGGTAAACAGTAAATAAAAGGCAAATATAACATGTACAACAACACATACCTCATAACAGTTAATGATGTGCTGAGTGGAATGAAACAAACTGGTAAATATTATAATTAGACATAAAATGCATCAACACTAGACAAAATACAAACCATACCTAGTTACTGAGCTGATTAGCTGACTTAATTAAATAATGTGTACACAAATAATACCAAAGTTGTAAACACACAGAACATATGCCTTCAAAGTTAATGAGATGCTTATTGGGTTTAACTGATATTAAAATAAATAATAAAACATAACACAAAAGTTAATTTGGAGCATAACTGGATTAAATGAATACATGTGCTTGCGACATGTCATCAAACAAAAATAATGCTCTCAGATGCATACTGCACCACTGTGGTAATTATTTTTACACACTGTCATCTTGCATTTTTAGCATCAACCACATAAATACAATGTGCTTTATTAAAACAGTAAGTGTGTGCTTTATATGTACGTCTTCCACAAAGAATTCCTAATGCTTTGATCTGGTTTTTCATTCATTGTCACCAAGCATTTATATACTATAATGTTATCAAGCATACTGCAATGTCACCAAGCATATATGTACTGTAATGTCACCAAGGGTATATTTTAATGTCACCAAGCATGTACAGTAGTTTAATGTCACCAAGCATATATTTTGTCACCAAGCATGTAGTTTAATGCCAACAACCATATTTTAATGCCACTAAGTAACTGTGTGTTACCAGACAAACTTTGTCAATAAATTGCAGCTTTCAGCTAGAGTGATCTTCATTCATGTGCTTCTAGCAGCTCTAATATATGATCGTGGAGAGAGACGCCTTCATGTGGTGGCGCTGATATAACTAGGTGCTTATACTGCCCACCTACACAAGCATCCCTTGACTCATCTCCCAAACGAGAGTCATGGGTAGCAGGAGGACAATTTCAACTTCCCTCAATTCTTCTTATCTCCCAAACAAGGGCGTAGGCTACAGCAAAATCTCAACAACCCCTGACTCCAAACAAGGGTTGCAGGATGCAGGAGGGCAATTTCAGGCTGCACTCCACAGTGTTCCTATTTCCAATGAACCTGGAGCCACAGCAACAATCTATACATGAAGATCACTCTACCCAGGTCCACCACGAGGAGGTAAGCTGCTCGGACCCACACCATGCCCGTCCCAACCACCCTACCATTGGACATGCTGCCATCATCATCAGTGCATAGGCCTTGCAGTTTTACACGTTAGTCTGTCTCTGTGTTGACTGATGGCTGTAAGTGTTTGATTTTGGGAGAAACGTTTCAAACTGGTGGCATTATATATGTCCTTCAATTTCTTCTTGATCTTCATCTTGGTCTTGATCTTCTTTAGAACACACCAAGAACAGGAACTGGCGTGTGTGAGAAGTAGAAAACACACCAAGGGGAACTGGTGTGTGAGAAGAAAACACACCAAGAGGAACTGGTGTGTGAGAAAAAAACACACCAAGAGGAACTGGTGTGTGAGAAAAAAAAAGAACACCAACAGAAACTGGTGTATGTGAGGAGAAAACACACCAACAGAAACTGGTGTGTGTGACAAACACACCAAGGACAGGAGCTGGTGTACACGAAATGGTGAGCTCACACCGAGAACGGGATCGAACGCCAGACCCAAATTTCCGGTTGCGCACACGTACCACCTTGCACGCAACTAATCTGTATCAAAAGAGTTCTTCTGAGCGAATCGTGTAGCTTGGTGACATTTTGGTGACATCTTACTTTTCTGGTATAGAAAAGCTTGTCTAATTTGGAAACCTAATCACTTGGTGACATCCTACTCTTTTAATATAAAAATTTTTCACTTACCGGGTATTTAAAAACCTAACAGAATGGAGGCACCCTAGGAATATATGAAAACACACACAAATGCCTTTCAGCTTGCTAGTTAAAGAAGTAGAACATCAGGTGCTGCATGTGGAAGTGACCAAATCTAAATCATAAGGAATGGTTGGGGTTTCTTGCCCGACTAGGCAATGGTGTGTGAAGACCGAGAGGATGTGAAATATGTATCAGCGTCCCACGTGTGACATTCAGATAAGTGCTGGTGCCCTGATTAACGAGCAACACATCGGCCCAGACTATACTCAATTCAACAAGTCCGACACCATCAGGAATGACATCAGTGCCTCAGGTGTTGATGACCCCACAGATATGGTGCCAGGCAGGGTGAAAATGGCATATAGCCCGATTGTTTGTTGTGCCCAGGGGTTATGGCCTCAAAAGCGTCCTCTCAGGTACATCCAACACCCACACGGCACATAATAAACATTTTGGATAAAAATTACTAAAATCAAAATTGAAAATATATTATTCAATGGAAAAAAACAGTAACAAAGCAACCACGTGATTGTCACACGCAAGGGCCGAGTGCATGTGACGGCTGGAACGTCCTGCCTTTGTGACATCCCGCCGCTCACCTTACCTGCCTGTTGTGGGTTCGCGCAGTACATCCTAGGGCCAGGGCATCACATTTAAGACCCCTTCTTAGCGACCCCCTCGTAAGAAGACCATCCCCACACAACAAGCAGGCATGGCGAAACGACATCAAATTGACAGAAACTGGCAGGGTGTGTATGTGTGGACTATTCTAAGTACCCAGCCACCCAGACTTCACACGAAGAGAGACAGTCAGAGAGATCAGGGGGAGGGAGGGGGGGCACATTTACTCAATTTAGCCAGTGAAAACACCTGATATTCAGTAAGCAAAACGGTACGGTAATGAACCATACCGTGTCAGGGTTTGGCAAATTTTTACGGCCGGATACCCAATCCTGACACCAACCCTCCCCAATTTATCCGGGCTTGGGACCGGCATTGAGTTGAGCAGGACTCCTAATTCCATGGATCATACGCAACTCAATGGCTGGGTTAAAATGTCATATACTCCTTTCAATTTAACTTGGCCTAAAACTGCACTTTTACTTCCAACCATCAATAAACAATCAGAGAAATTGAACATAACTCTGATCAATTTCAAAACGAGTACACGAGGCAAAAAGAGGAAATGTACCACGAACACTATGACAGAAATGAAACGAGGGAAGAAATCCATGGAGAGGTTACCTATTCACAAGATTCATCTCCAACGACTCTCACTCTGATGATGCCGCTACACCAGACAACGAGGATTTAACTCAGATGCTGACCATGGAAGTGCAGACGTGGCAACATAACAACAGCAACAACAACAACAACAACAACAACACTGGGGGTGGAGGGGAAGGGTGGTGGACCTATGTATCAACAACACACACATGCTTTTATTACCCTGTATTGTTAATGCTGTTTTAATCCCATGCATGTTGTTAATTGGCAATCATGTCCTTAATTACAGTAGTTAATCTCTCAGTATTTTACCTGATGATGCGCATAAGTAGGCAGTAATTTGTGTGGGGCGGGCTAGTACGATGGTGTGAATGTGACAAGTTTGGAAAGGCGCCAGAACACACTGTACCATTATACATAAACTCTCAGTAATCTGTCACTGCATTATCTCTTTCAGTGTTTTACCTGACGGTGGGTATCAGTAGGGGGTAATATGTGTGGGGTTGGCTGGTACGAAGGGGTAAAGGTGAGAGGTTTGGAAAGGCACCAGAACACATTGTACCGTCATACATAACTACAGTAAACTCTCAATTATTTGTCGTCACAATATCCGGCGCTGCTGGCACAGCTCTATTAAAACAATATCCAGCAAAATCATGTACTATCCGGCACTGAAATGGGACATAACCGGCAGTACTATGCAATATCTGGTGTTGGGGCATATCAACTGGCTCATAAATGACAACCAACCAGCACTGTATTACTGTACTGTATCATTACTTTATTGTACTGTACTGCATTACTGCAGTCTCATTACTGTACTGTACTGTATTACTGTAGTCTCATTACTTTATTGTACTGTACTGTATTACTGTAGTCTCATTACTTTATTGTACTGTGCTGTATTACGTACAGTAACATTACCTCATTCTATGTTTAATTTTCATCTTTAACTCATGGGAAAGTTTTTAGGACAGAGGGTTGAGGCGGACAGTAACAAAATATCTGGCTCAACGCCAAATGTTGAACTGCTGGGGGTACTATGCAATATCTTGTGTTTTACTTTAACCAGCAAAGGGCTTGGCTGAATTATGCTGGATAATTGAAGAGCTTACTGTTTGGGTCATGGGGTTTGAGTACCACGGCCCTTTTCCAGTCTATATCACCCTCGTTACTCCATGACTGACTGTATACTTAGGAATGTGCTGGTAGTATTGGTATCGGCAGTATCGGCCCTTTTTTTGTAGCATCGGCATCGGTGAGGTAAAAATATGGCCGATACTCCGATACTTTTCTGGTTTATTATGTGATTCAAGACACTCATGCTTCATGACTGATAAATAAATGGTTATGATATGATATGATATTATAATTACATGTATGATGTAACAGTATCACATATTAATATATCAATTACTATACCGCTCCTGCATTAACAACACTCACGTTACCAGCATCAAATAAATCAAAATAAAAAAGTATTGGTATCAGTATTGGCAAAGTATTGGCCGTCTGTTAGTATCGGAGCATCGGTATTGGTATCAGCAAAGTATCGGCCATTTGTTAGTATCGGAGTATTGGAGCATCGGTATCGGCTGAAGAGTAGGTATCAGTATCGGTATCGGCCAACATCTTGGTATCGGCACATCTCTAGTATTGCTATCTATCCATTTATTGTCAACACGCCTCAATCCCGTTACAGGTGGCCACACACAAATCACCTCCATGTCACCCTATCCCCTGCCATTTCACTGCCCTTCCCACAGCTCACAACCCCCTCTCTCATATACCTCTCCAATCCATCCCTCAATCTCATCCTCTGCCTCCACTTCCTTCTCCCCCCCTCCACCTCACTCACACTCTCCCTGTTATTCTCTCGCTCTCCATCCTCTCCACATGGCCAAACCACTGTATTACAACAGGAGCATAATTGCAAAAATATCAATGGAAATAACAAAGCAAAAATTCAGTTGGAGTAATCAGAAAAATTGTTCATCACAAAATAATAATATAATAATAATAATAATAATAATAACAATAACTAGAATGGCACTCAGCAGAGCCCATACCTCTCACAAAGATCCCAAATTTACTGGAGTGTATTCTGCGCCAAGGCCATTCTTCTACCAAGTTTCGTGGAAATCCGTCCAGTAGTTTTTGTGTAATCTTGCTCACACACCAACCAACCAACAAACAAACAGACAGGGGTGAAAACATAACCTCCTTGGCGGTGGTAATAATTTACAGAAAATGCATAATAACTGGGTGAAAAAAATTAATAGCTTTCTTACATTTACCAAAAGCTAATTCAGTATGTATCTTATAACCTGTGGCACTCTCTCTCACTCTCTTTCTTTCTCTCTTCAATTTCCAACTCTCTATTAGTTTAGTTTCAAAGGCTTGGTTTTGACTAGTAACCAAGGAGATTCTAAAGCTTGATTGCAGGAAATAGGTTGGTGACTTGATTTGACTAGTAACCAAGGAGATTCTGAAGCGTGATTGCAGGAAATACAGGTTTGATTTGACTAGTAACCATGGAGATTCTTAAGCATGACTGCAGGAAATAGAAGTTTGATTTGACTAGTAACCAAGGAGATTCTAACATTTGATGGCAGGATATAGACAAACTGAAGGCCTAATATGACTAGTAACCAAGGAGATTCTTACTCCTTATGCAGCTTATATCATATACCGGTAGCTCAGTGGCAGAAAATGTCTCCAAAGATACAAATTAGAAAGGAGGATGGTGATCTAGGGGAATGGGGAACTACAGCCTGCAGTCCACTGGGTTCACAGCCACATAAGCCTGGGGTTACTACTACTACTACTACAACTGCTACTATTACTACCAGGCTTACTACTACTACTACTATCCAGCTTACTCCAACTATCTCATCCACATATCCCCTACTCCAAGAACCAGTGTTTGTATGTAAATCCTTCAATAATCCTTCCCTAGTTAATCTGTAGTAGCACTGTAACCCTCATCAGGACCTGAACCCAGTGGACTGCAGGCTGAAGTTGCCCTTTTCCTGCAGTCCATCCTCCTCACAGGGAAGAGGGAGGGAGGTGGGAGACGTCTGCATAACCTGGCAGGGGAACTACCCTGCCATAAAAAAATCTCTCACTAGCATAAAAACATCTTTCACTAGCACCTCTTCCCCTTTAGTAGGTTTGTTTTTATCTGACAAAGACCTGTAACCCCTTTCAGGACAGCTAATGGCCAAGTGTAGTCAGAGGGGAGGATAAACTTTAACAGTAACCAAGGAGACTCATTTCTACATTTCTAAGGCTCATCAAATTCCACACACCCGTAAGTTAGTCATCAAAGTTGACAGTGTAGGCATTTCCACTAGATAAAAACAAACTGGCTATACCTGGGATTAGTTGGTGTCTCGGCTTAAATATTCTGGACTACAACTGCCTAATCTACAGCCCCTATGCTCTAAAATTGTATGGTTTTACTTATTTGTCTGCTGTTCATTAAGTCACCCACTCTCCCATGATGTTCACGTTTTTCCTACCCTCATCCCCGTATTCTGGCAAAGCAGGCTGGTCATGTACCTTATGTGCTAGACTAAACCATCCTGGCCCCACACCCATACACCTCAATGGGGTAATATGGGACTGGATGCTTACATTTAACTTCTTTGTCACTGATCTATCTATAGCCAGCAGTGACCAGAAATAACTGCCTCCATATCACGCTCTATGCCATAAAGATGCCCTCTCTCCAACCCACACTTAAAGTTGAAAAGGCATTTTTTTTTCCAAATTTAACTGTGAATTTAAGAGTAAAAAAGGAACTGAAAAAAGGAACTAACAATTTGACTTTGCTGTATTATGAATGCAGCTGCCAAAAACAGATTAAGATGCTGCTTATCTTGCTCTCAAAAGGTCACTAACAATAACTAAAACTGCAATAATTTTAAAATGGCCAAACCACTGATAAATTTGTTAAAGATCTCGGTAATAGTGTCATGAGTATCTCACATCTTGCTATAAAACCACCATTTAATTAGTTATCCTTCATTCTTCACAGGTGTTGGGAAACACACACACACACAAAACCAAAATTTCAAGTCTGTGAATAATGAACAACCATTTGCAAGGGCCACCACAACCGTAATTCAACACTGGTTGCCTAAAAACCAGCTGTACTGCCCAAACTATCACAAGACATTCAGTGTATATTTCCAGATGGTCTAATAGTTCATATCATCTCAAATACACCCTAAACTGGAGGGTTTTAGAATAAAACTCTCAATTTACAAGCCCATTATGATGTAGTGCCCTAATACAACAGCAACACATTTAATATCATCTCCAAGAGGTTCAGGTGGACTCAGACCCAACCTACTGTAGATGCCATTCTGCAGAGACTATTTGCAACCTCATAACCAGTGAGATAGTCCTCTGGGATGGACACCCATAATAAATCTTGAATAGCAAGTTGGGTGGGAATAAAGATGATGTATTATTTACAAGGCCTAGGGCATTACAGAAGGAAGGTAAACAGATGTAAACAGCAGATTTTATAAAATTTTAAATCACAATGTCATTACATGTCGAAATTCATTGTCACACAAACCCCATGGGAGGTCTCATGACTAGTACCTGGACTAAGACATAAGTGTGCCATACTTCATGGATTTAAGTGAATCATCTGTGCAAGGCAGGATGCCCACAGGACAAAGTCATGAGAGGCAAAACACCTGCTGGATGAAACAAGGCAAGACACCCACTAGGTGAAACAGCAGTGAGGCAGGGCACCTGCTGGGTGACTTTCCGATGATTGGAAGCCCAATGGATGTATCAAGCCCTAAAAGGTGTAATGCCCACTAAGCACATCAGCCATGAGAGAAGTGACACCCAGCAATGGGGCTAAGGAGAGTGATACTGACATCTCTGTACAAACAGCTGTAAAGCATGGCAACAACACGACAGCGGTAACTGCTGCATTCACACCAACTGCCAGGATAGTCCCACCCCAATGATATATTCCCAGCCGGCCTGAAGCAAGGGAGAGGAAACAGAAGCCAGCTCTGAGGCTCAAGAGTGGTCTTCTTAGGGTTTATATGGCCAGAAAGAGGGGGGGGGGGGACACTCCATTGCACATTAGAAACAGGGAGGCACCAGGACTAAGACTGTCATGTGCTCCCCACCCCAGTCCATTGATCGAGCAGACAGCTCAAACAATGTGAGATCTCAGCATGAGAGGCACCGAGACCCCAATGTGTGGCACACCTCACCTCCACGACACAGACTTCCCATCGAGTGAACTGAGCACCGACACCATCACACAATGCCTGCTATTCTGTGCCAACTGATGACTGAAGGGAACACCAGGAGAGGCCCTTCACTCTCACCAGCAAACAATGTGCAGGAGTAGATGACCCAGCACTTCTTAAACTATTTGTCATTCACCACCCCTGAGTCTCTATTACAACATTTCATTCACACACAACTAAATTCCTGTTTTTTTATTATTTTCATCTTACCCTCTTGCAAAACACTGATGTTACTTGAAGAGAAAATGCAGAAAATCACTACAAGAAAATTGCACAATCTTGGTTTAGACTGCCTGTAGGTGGAGCTTAAATCTCTATAATATATATAGCTAGAATTCATGGTGCTAGATGTTAGTAAGTGCTTGTAGACTGAAGTACAGTAAATATTATGTAGAATTGTACTTCTTGCAAAAAGTAGCTAAACTGCAACACAAAGTTAAGTTACATTACCTATGGCAATCCTCCTGGTTTACAAGTTAAAAATTTACCCCACTAGTTCTCCTGATAGCCCCTAAAGAGTTATATTAAATTTGGGAAATAACCTACGGCTTTGAAACAAACACCACAGGAAAAGAAATGAAAAAAATTCCAGCTCCACTGCCATTAAAAAGCAACAGGAACTTACTAACCACTTTACTGTCAATGTCCCCCTTTTTTTAAAGTAAAGAAATAGAAAAAAAAATCTAAATATCTGACTAACATATTCATCTTTCATTCATCACTCTAGATTCATTCACCTCCCAAATAATTTCACACACCCTTGGGTCAACCATTCACCACTTTAAGCAGCACTGCACTAACCTTTGTCTAAAAATACAGAAGAAATGAGAAGACATGACAGGCAATCATGGGAAGAGAACTCCTCAGAACCAGGGAACAGACAGGCTGATAAGATTAGGAAAAGGGTGGGGAATGGAAGGGAAAAACCTGAGAGCCATGCAACTGGTGAAGATAACAAGGGAGAAAACCAACCAAAACATACAAACTCAGAGCTCGGCTGCAACTCACACCTGATCCATGAAGGAGTTGGAATCCCAGGAACCAGTGCGGGAGAAAACAACGCACACACAGGCAATAAAGCTGAAACAGGGCCACTAAAGAACAGCTTCCAACAGGTGGTTTTTCATGGTAGGCAATCGGAGAAGAATAAAAAACAGCCGACAGTCAACATGTACCAGACAGCAATCAACACCCAGGGCTGTCTGATCACAACTGGTTAATAGGAGGAGGTCCATAGCATGTAGGTGCTCTTGCCAGTCTATTCACTGATACTAATTTTCTGAGTGAAATGTATTACTTGAGGCCATGGCAATGTCTCAGAAATATTAATAGCTATTAAGACATTACATTCCAAAGGATCTTGTAAATGAACTTGAATTACCCAGACAAGAATCATGATCATTACCAACATCAACATTAACACCACCAACATCTTTATCTTCACCTTCCTCCTCATCATCATTATTAACACCTACATCATCTTGACCTTCACCATCATCATCATCACCTCACCACAAACACCTCAATTCATCATCACCATCCTTACCTTCAACATCATCAATATCTTAACTTCAATTATCATAAAAGAAAAGATAGGGTGAGGTAAGATCATGCAAGCATATCAAGCTACAAAAAACTATCATCAACACAACTCATAATTCTCACCTCAACAGACAGGCTGAAGCTGCCCTCCTCTGACAGTTCACCATCTTCCTTTCAGGGGAGAGGTAAGGAGGCGAAGGATACTCGTATAGCCAGCAACCCCGACCGCTGCCTACTTGTATCAGCACCACCGTATGAAGGCACCTCTCCAGCATGTAACAAAATCACCACCTGCAGCAAAAGCCCAGCTCTTATTCCCATCTAAAAATCTGGGGTGAGGTTGAATCAGACACAGGTATCTAATCTGACCTAAAACTGATGCCATGTGTCCTCTTAGGGATCCTGTACTGGTACTGACCATGGCACAGCTGATGTTTTCTATGGAGTGGAAGCCAAACCAAGTGCCAAAACCAGCCAATTACTTCATGACACTTGTTGGAAATTGTTGGGAAAAAAAGAAATCTGAAATGTGAGATAAGATTTGTAACAATGTAAGAGAGTTGGCTTGGATTCTGTACTTGTGGCTGACTGTTTCCTGCCAAAGAATGATGATTGTGTGGGTAATTACCAAGCTTGTGGTCACAGTTCTCTCTCATATACTGTACCTCCCACAAATGATTGTTCTCGCCCATCTACCACCTATGACAAGAGATCTCTAGCTAAATAAAATCATCATCATCAAGGTACCGAGCTAAATAAAATCACCACCGCCACCACCATCAGCCCAAGTCCCACCTAAAGTATGGGCTGAAGCTGAATCAGCAAGGTAACACACTCAGAAGTTACCTTGTAGCAGAAGGAAGGAGGATTGCATTTTTGAGCTGTGGACTTGCATCTTGAGGGGCCTGGTGACTTCAGGGAATGTGTAGTGCTTTGTGCTGTCTTAACTGGCATCAATCAGTGCAACTTGGCTGGGATCACCTGCTTGACATCTTGGCTGACAGTGTCTTCCTTATCTCAGTACACCACCATGGCTGCAAATAAATAAATTAATTAATAAAGAAAAGGTAAACAAAACTCAATAATAATAAAAATAATAATACAGTAGCAGCAGTAATAATCATGGTAATAATAATAAAAAAATTAATAATAAAATAATAATAATTACTCATCATTATCATCGGGACCTCCTTTCCCACCCCAGGGCAGGGTGAGGAGTGGCAATGTCCAGACAGTCTAAGTTTGCCCAATTCCAATGGCCACACTTCCATTCACTCATCATTCAAGCCCATGGAATCCTGGCTCCATCAGATAGTAATAAAAAGTTTTATAAGACAGTATAATATGGTGTCTTGGTTTACAAAAACATACGGTATATAGTTAAGTCTTGTTAAAATTATAATAAAACACCTGAAACAATATTGCAAAAAAAAAAAATTATGAAACATTAAAGGATCATGTTATCGTAAAGAGCCCTGAGTTTGTTATTAGACGAGTGAGAGCATCTTGTGCTTGAAAGAACACTGAGTTTCCAATACCATCTATGAGATGATTGAGTTACTGCGTCAAGCTATTCAACACCTGACTGGCCCTAACAGCTGTCTTCCTTCATGGGTATTCTACACCAGTTTTGGTTGGCTTGGAAGTTACATTATAATACACATATATACTCTGCAGTATGAGTATGAACAGGGAAATATAAGGTACCTACTTCCATATTACTGGGGGCAGAGTATGCTGCGGTGCTCACCATCTAGTGCCAGTTTCAGATGACCAACGATTAACGAGCCAAATGCCTCCTTGTAGCCCAGGAAATCATTTACAGTATTATGTCGTATAACCAGACAGACACATAGTGGTCTAGTGGGTTAAGGCACTCCTGCCAGATGTAGGCACTTAATATTTACATTCAAGGGGTGGTTGGGTTTTATTGCTCACATACTACCACTTGGGTGGGCTGACCAGTTACTTGCCTTAATTGGTGAACGAAGTAGCTTAGCCCCACGCCCCTATGCTCCTGATGTGGCAGTACTGTATATGAATGAACACTAGAGAAAAAGAGGGTCATATATTTTTTCATAATTACTCTGCAACTAATAAAGATATCAAACTGAGGATTATTACATAGCTTTGGCCTTCACAATTTTTCTTTTTGATGATCACTTTTAGAACAAATGGACACAGGCCATGAGCAGGTATATACGAGAATATTATGACGACGTAGGCAAATAAATCACAACGACAGAGGTGCTACATGCCTCCTATCCTACCTCGTATACAACCCAAATTATCAAGCGAGGAACAGTGGCCTCACATCCAACACGGCTTTCCGTTGGACTAATCACCTTTGATATGGCAAACACTAAATATTCAGAAAAAAAAAAAAAAAAAAATAGTTTGGTATGGAACATTTATGAAATACAGGTAGTTTTTTTATCAAAGTCCATTATTCTGGGAAGTCCTGGGAAAGGTGCCACAGTGATGAGAGCATGTTATTGGCTGGGTGAGGTTCAGCAGCCAATCAAAAATTCATTTGTGTGTGTTATGTCATCAAGTGTCAGTCTCCCTGTGCTCTCTGGCATAACACCAAACTAGCAAGCTCGGACACACTGCAGGAAAATTCCCATTAATACTTTGAGAAAATTTTATGGATGGTGGATGGATGGATGAATGGCTACAGTATTTGATTTATTGACAATGAAACCCTGCAGAAATAACATTTACATTACAAAAGAACACCAAGTTAGGTTTGTTGACAGCTGCAGTGGCATCAGACAGGAGGAGGACATTGCACTGATTCAGACCCCAAATTCACTCAACTCTCATCATTCCAGTTAGTTGTTAGGTTGCTCGGACAAATGATTAGCGACGGATTGACTCTGGAGCCAAATCAACCTGAAAGTCTGACATGGTGGACAGCCATTTGCCTCAGTTTGTGTGTAAAGCTGATAATGTTGTGTAGCTGATATCTTCAAAACTACACACTGCTACAACTTTTTATGTCATCACAATGCTAATTAGTTAAAAAAAAAAAGAAGCAAATTCTAAGGGGGCTCTCCTGGTTTCACTTTTTTTTCCCTTCTTTCCCCCCCCTCTCTACCTGCCCTTATTTACCATGGTACACAATAATCTCATGGTAAGTGTTTCAACACCTACCTTAAATTGCATTTGTGTGTGTTCCCCTATCACTGTTTAAAAATCCATCCATCCATCATCTAATCCTACGTTGCCCCATGAGGAGCGTAGGAGCCCGGGGCTAGGAAAGTTGGTCCTAGCATTTAAGATGAGAGTGACCAGCCTCACTCATCCCTAAGCGGCATTACGGGAGCAATAAACCCCAACCACCCCTTGGATATAAACCTTAACCGGCTCAATCCGACTGGAGCACCTTTGTTACCCACTAAACCACCAGGAGCCAAAATCTGGTTATATGGTTACCACCCACCATAGTAAATGGTTTCCTGGTGTACAGGAAACCATTTGGCTTGTCACTCAGTGTAAAGTCACCCACAGGCAGAAGGAAGAGGAAAGAATGAAGGAAAGAAAGACACAAGAGAGAGTGTAAAGTCACTCGCAGGCAGAAAAAGGAAAGAATGAAGGAAAGAAAGACAGAAGAGGATGGATGGAAAGAAGGATGGAGGAGAGGAAAGGGCAGACACCCGAGAGCAGCACTACATCAAGTAAGTGGATGGTGAGTGCCCCCACCTACCACAAAGAGTCTAGAAATTATAGTGCCTTGAATGATCTACAAATGTTCCCCCATAAGGTTTATAACGGTAGCTGTCCGGTATAGAATTAATCCAGTATGGCAGTGCTGTCTGATCTAATTACCTTTCAGGATGCAAAGTCACTATCATTACTACACTGGCTTTGTATCCAGTCTGGTGGTTAGATCAGACATCACTGCCACACTGGACTAATTCCATACTAGATCAATAATAAACCTTACGCAGAAAATGATTCACATCAGACAAGACTTATTTAACACAAAAATCCCTAGAATGTTGTAACAACAGTAAAACATACAAAAATGCAATTTGGCATGATGAATAATGGCAGAGGAAAAAGGAAAGGAAAAAAATAGTAGTCCAACACGGTATTATTATGATAGTATACTAGCAAGCACAAAGGTGACTGACTGACACTGACGCCACATATAAACAAATTTATTTGACTGGCCACTGCACCTCCCCTGCCCAATGCATCTTCTCACTGGTTGTGGCACTTCTCAGTTTCAAAGAACAGACCCACCACCACCACCACCACAAAAAAAAAAAAAAAAAAAAAAAAAAAGGGCACATTTGTGGCAGCAAATCATACTAACACAAGTGTTGCATACAAAACTAATTTCATTTTAGACTGAATATTTTGAGATTGTACCATATTAAAGGCAATTAGGTAGTGCAAAAGAAACACGTATGGGTTGTGAGGCCACTTGTCCTATAGAGACTAGCAGTCAATTTCAATATATGATATATTCCACATTCACCTGAAGTCACGTATGTCGGCAAGCAAAATGCTACTCTATATTACTGTGGTGGCCCCAGGTTCATCACGAAATCAAATGAACTGCAGGCTGAAGTTGCCCATATGCATTCCACCATCCTCCTTTTGGAAGACTAGGAGATGAGGGACATTTGTATCACTGCTGTTCGGGTATATCAGCGTCATCATGTCAGGATGCTCCCCTCCAGCATCAAAATATTTTCAGTTTAATAACACACATCAGTTTCATGAGAAAAAAGGAGGGGGGAGGGCTTTAAAAAGTTATAAGAAATGACAAGCAAATTTCAGTGAGAGAAGTGGTAATTCAAGAGCAACTTAACAATGAAGTAACCTGAAATGAGGGCACTGTACTAACTGGACAAAAAATGTATCCCTGATCACTATGAGCACTGGAGATATACAGAAACATCAGGAGAAATATCTTGAAATTATCTGGCCATATGGACAGAACAGAGATTGAGAGACTGACTAGGTGAGTGTATGTGAGAGGGGAAGGGGGAGGTGAAGACCAAGGATGAAATGGTATGATGGAATGAAAATTGTAAGTAAGGCTGGTATAATCTGGACAGATGGCAGCCTGAATGCCAAGGGGAGGGTGACATGGAAACAACTCATTTGTGACCAACCCTTCTGGGACTGAGGTACCTGGCTATAGGTTGGCAGACATTACTTCCTGTCTTCCCTATCCCATAATGTATTAGCTACAGGGCTGCTTGTAATGGAGATGGGCAAATAGGTACAAAGGGATAAGAAGTTTCCTAGTGCGTCTTTCTTAGCAATATAGTCTCCTTACACTGCTCAATATCCAGTGCATCTTTCTTGGCAATATACTCTCCTTACACTGCTCAATATCTAGTGAGTCTTTCTTGGCCATATACTCTCCTTACACTGCTCAATACCATTCCAAAGTTGAAGGAAAATTCACGTAGGTAGGAAGACTGATATGTAACCACTAAACTCGAGAGGTTAACCCTTTAAGCAGGGTGAATTGCAAACATCATTTATCATGCTATATTCACACAATTTCATTTACATATAGGGAAACTTGGAATGAAGGAGTAAATTAATGTTATATCTAATCTCTCCAGTTCAAAAAAATTGTCTAAAACTACATCAAAGTATCGTGGACTACGAAGGAATAAAATGAAACAAGACTGACAACACTCCAAAGGAAATATAAAATGGTCTCCACACAGGCACAGTACAGTGACATGCTTCTGTGTATACTGAAAAAATAATAATAATAATAATAAAAAATAAAATAAAAAATAAACTTGACATAAACGGACATGATTGTGTGCAACACATATTTTAGGAAAAGAGACAGTAGGTTAATTACGTATGAGTCTGGGGGAAATAGCAGTCAGATAGATTATTTTCTGGTTAGGAGGGCCGATAGGAGGTTAGTGAGGGATGTTAAAGTTATAGGAAGTGAGGAGTGTGTGCAGCAGCACAAACTATTGATTTGTGATATGGTGCTTAAAGAACAAGTGATGAAAAAGAGGACTTATGTACCTAGGAGGAAAATATGGAAGCTGAAAAACCAAGTAGTAAGGGATGCCTTCTATAGCGAGTTGAGGAGAGTGGTGGCTGAACAGGGAGCTGTAGACAGAGGCGTTAATGAACAGTACAGAACCCTCAAGAACAATTTCTTGAGAGTTACTGATGTAACATGCGGCTGGACAAGAGGACCACCAAGACATAAAGTAACTTGGTGGTGGGATGAGGGTGTAGAAGCTGCAATTAAGGAGAAAAGAAGGCTTTTCCGGGAATGGAAGAAGGGTGGTAGCAAAGAGGAATATTTGGCTGCCAAGCGTAGGGCTAGGAGAGAGGTATACAGGGCAAAGTCTGTGTCACAAAGACAATTACTTGATAACCTAAATCATGGGGAAAGGAAAAATATATTTAGGGTGGCAGGTCAGGTGAAGAGGGATAATCGGGATATCATAGGTGAGCAGTGTGTGAAGAATGATGAAGGAAGGGTAGTGGTGAACAGTGAGGATGTTAAAGATGCATGGAGAGGCATTATAACCGGTTGTTGAATGAGGAGTTTGACTGGGACAGGGAAGGTTTGGAGCCAGCAGATCAGTGTCTGGCCCTTGGCCTTTGATTGATACTGCTACTGTGAGTGAGGCAATAGGCAGGATGAGGGTGGGGAAGGCAGCAGGTGTGTCTGGGTTGACTGCCGAAATGTTGAAGGCCTCAGGCGATATAGGGGTGAATTTAGTCACTGACCTGATAAATAGGATTATTTATGAGTGTGTTGTCCCAGATGATTGGCTGAAGAGTGTAATTGTAAATGTGTATAAAGGGAAGGGTGATGCCCTGGAAAAGAGGGGAATTATAGAGGTATAAAGCTTTTGGATCAGATAATGAAGGTAACGGAGAGAGTTTTAGAAGGTATGATTAGAGAAAGAGTGAATATTGATGAGATGCAGTTTGGGTTTATGCCAGGTAGGGGGACCACTGATGCCATATTCATTGTTAGACAGCTTCAGGAAAAATATATTGGTAGGAGAAGCGATCTTTATTTTGTTTTGTTGATTTGGAAAAGGCCTTTGACAGAGTCCCTAGAGAGGTGGTGAAGTGGGCAATGAGAAAGCTTGGCTTGGAGGAGTGGCTGGTTAGGGTGGTTATGGCCATGTATGTGGGTGCTCACACCCAGGTGAGAGTGAATGGAGATTTGAGTGATGAGTTTTCCGTGAATGTTGGTGTGCATCAGGGGTCAGTCTTGAGTCCCATGTTGTTTATCATGGTACTTGAAGCCCTTTCACGTGACTTTAGAAACAGACTCCCGTGGGAGTTGTTGTATGCTGATGATTTGGTGTTGATTACAGAGAATGAAAGGGAGGCGGAGGAAAGGTTTAGGAAATGGAGAGATGGTATGGGGCAAAAGGGTTTAAGGGTAAATGCAGATAAAACAAAAGTGATGATATCTAGGGTTGGTGGCGGTACTGTCAAAGACGAGGGAGAGTGGCCATGTGCAGTTTGCCACAAGGGCGTGGGAAGTAATTCCATCTTGTGCGGTGTGTGTGATAAATGGGTGCATAAGAGATGTAGTGGTATCAGAGGTAGACTGCGAGATAATGCTGATTTTATGTGTACAGCGTGCCGGGGTGAGCAGGTGGAGATCGTCAGACGTGAAAGGATTGAACTTGCTGGTGAATCTCTTGAGTGTGTGGAAGAGTTTTGTTATTTAGGAGACATGTTGTGTGCTGGAGGTGGGGCTGGAGCTAGCTCTGTGGCTAGGGTGAGAAGTGGTTGGAAGAAGTTCAGGGAGCTCTTGCCTCTCCTGACATTGAGGGAGCTCTCCCTACGTGCTAGGGGGGTCTTTGTATGCAGCGTGTGTTAGGAGTGTAATGCTGTATGGCAGTGAGACCTGGGCAGTGAAGGAGGAAGACATTCGCCGGCTCAGACGTACAGAAATGACAATGATTAGGTGGATGTGCAGTGCGTCCCTGCGTCCAAGGCCTGGAGGGGCTGGGTTTACAATGGAAGAGTTGAGAGGTAGGATGGGACTGGAGTGTATTGGTGTTGTGATGAGGAGAGGTAGATTGAGGTGGTTTGGACATGTGGAGAGGATGGGGGATGATAATTGGGTGAGGAAGGTGAGAAGTGTTGATATTGGGGGTGGGGTTATGAGGGGTAGACCGAGAAAGACATGGGACGAGGTCATTAAGTGTGACCTTAGGGTTAAGGGACTGAACAGGGAGGCTGCAATGGATCGTGCAGCGTGGAGAGCCGCCATTAGGTGACCAAGGCCAACACATGCAAGCATGTTGGAGCCTTTAAAAACGAAAACGAAAACGAAATATGTTTCCATCATCTGACCTCTGACCCCATAAAAAAAAAATAGTGGCGACAATTTGAAAAAGTATTTGGAAGAAAGAAACTGAAGGTGTCCATACTCTGGTGTACAGACCTAGAAATACTGCACATGACTCAACAGGGAAAGAGATCATAAAAAGGGTCTCAAAATGACATAAATGAGTGAAACTTCTTGCTCTTCAACATTTAAGCAATCTCAATCATCATACATTATCTAAATCATAAAGTAAAGCAAAGTACAGTACAATGACAGCCATAACTTACTGCAGTTGCCTCATTTTATACCACTAATCGTATCATCACCATCCCAACCTCTTTTTTTCTTCCGATGATGTGAGGTACTAAAGGATCCAGAAAGCAGAGAGAGCACAAGAGGGAGAACTGTCAACAGCATACCTAGTGGAATGGGCCAATCATCCACTCAACTCCTCAAGCCCAAGAATCATGGCACTACTAGTTCACCTTAATTTACTCACTTTGACTCGGGGTAATATACTGCAGCCCTAAAGCTAACAGGCCAACCCTAGTATACATGATGATCAATATAATACAGTTATCATTATCATTATTATTATCAACATCAACCTAATTCCCACCTAATGGAGTCAAAGATAAAAACAAGCTATAAGAGTGCAGTGAACTGATTAATTACTACAGTCAGTTTAGGCCACTTCCAAGACTTAGATACTAAACCACTGCTGCAGGAAATTAGATGAGCCTTAGTTCTTAGGTAGCAACAGGTCTGGATGATGATGATGATGATGGTCTCTCTTGGTCTACAGTTTGTCAAATCAACCTGCAATCTGACTACAATTGGCCATTTACTGAGCTGAAAGGGGTTAGGAATATTCAACAGGCTATAATGAATATGCTATACCACTAAATTACAACACAGACCCACCCTGAACAAGTGATTACTGGGAGTGTTCATCTGAAGTGGCCACATTCCTGCAGTCCACCAGTCCATGTCCACTTGAGTCCAGTGCCACAAGAACACTGGGCAAGACAGGCATAGGCCTGTAATATTTAAGGTGTTAGGGTCCTTCCAAAAAGGCATCTGATAGTCTGCAGTCCACTGAGTTAACTAATAATAATAATAATAATCTATCTATCTATCTATATACCTAGGCTGCTTCCCCCAAGGAAAGGGAGGTAGCCGAGACAGGACGACTCACTCTCCATTTACTCATCCATTCAAACACATTCATTCGCATCTTAGCCCCAAAGGGGAGAACGGACAGATCCTCACCGCATCACACCGCACAAGGGTCAACTGCGCAATGCAAGCAGTGACATCCACAGCAGGGCCCGACAGCAGAAACTGGTTTACCCCTGCCACATCATAACAGACCCATCCCCTTACCCGCACCTGACCTGACTAGCTGATCAGACCAAATGCGGGAGAATATCCCCTCAGGGCTGCGTCATCACTTATTCATTCACAATTTCTCTCCATTTATTTCTGTCACGCACAGCCACTCTTCCTTGCTCAACAGACATCCCTCTCGCATCCAGCGCTCTCTTCACACTGTCCATCCATCCTATTCGTGGTCTTCCTCTCAGTCTTACACCTCTCACATCAGATCTAGTTATCTTTTTCACCAATCGCTCATTATCCATTCTCTCCATATGCCCAAACCATCGCAACACCCTCTGCTCAACTCTACCAGCCATCTCCCGAACAACTCCAGTTCTCCTTCGCACTTCATCATTTCGCACTCGATCCATACGCGTCACTCCACACATACTCCTCAGACATCTCATCTCCATTACATTCAAACTTTTCCTCTCTGCTACACCCATATTCCATGTTTCAGCCCCATATAACGCATGATCGGTACCACAACACCCTCATACAGCCTTCTCTTTACATCCATTCTAGCGAACGACATTTAAACACTTTTTTCATTCCTCCCAGCACCTTTCCTACTTCATTTATTCTAAACTTCACTTCTGCATCTATTCTTCCATCCACAGCAACATGTGACCCTAGATATTTAAAACAATCTACCTCCTCAAGCAACTCACCATTCAAAACTATATTCATCCCCCTACCATCTATCAACCTCGTACACTTCATCACTTTACTCTTATTCTCATTTACTTTCAATTTCCTCCTTTCACACACCCTTCCAAACTCCTCTATCAACTGTCTCAATCTCTCCTCTGAATCAGTCACCAGTGCAGTATCATCTGCAAACAGCAGCTGCTTCAGATTCCACTCTCCTCCATCAACATTTACCAGACTCAGACCACCTAAAACTCTTGCATTCACCTCCCTTACAACACCATCCATGTAAATATTAAACAACCAAGGCGACATCACACATAATAATAATAATAATAATAATACAACCACAGAATTATGTAGGAACCATAACATTAAAAATGTATGAACACTGGAGAACTATCAACAGCATAGCCAGTGCAAGTAACCACACTATCATTGCCACACATTCAAGCCCCTGGAATCCTGGCTCCATCTACCAAGCCTAATCATTTGCACTTAGAATATGCCAAAGACCAAGATACAGTAAATACTAGGCTGCTATGGAGCATTTCAAAATCTGCAGGAAATGTTCTTTTGATTATTCCAATGATGTAATATACTGAACTAGTGTATGCAGTTCTTTTGGCATATATATTTAAAAACAGTAAAAGGAATTTCACTTTGTTCATCCAATTACCAACCAGTCCTTTCCTGCCCCATCAGGAGTGTATGGGCCCAGAGCAAGTCTACTCAGTCCTGATATTTAAGGTGAGGGTGATCAACATCACTTGTCCAAGTGGTATCATATGAGCAACAAGCCACCACCTATGGCTTTGTGTCAGCAATAAACGGTACCCCATGTATTCCTCGTATGTACACCTTGCAGACCTCACTTTCTTAACACACCCTAACCTGCCAGTCCCTCAGGTATAATTTGGTTATATTTGTACTGTTACCAACCAGTGTAGCTGAAAACCATTTGACTTGTTATTAAGTTTTATGTCACCTGCAGGCAGCACGAAATTGAATAAGTTGATGGTAGACACCCCCAATTGCCACAATGTTCCCAAAGTGTTTTTTACCATTCCCATAAAAATGACAGTTTCTGCTTTGTAACAAACAAAATAATTATTTCAGAAGAATATCATACTGGCACCATTTCTTAAAGCTGTCTACATGTCTCCATGTACAGATGACTCCCATTATCTGATGGGGTTATGTCGAGTTCAGATAATTATTTCTTAGATACCTAGGTGATTATAACATGGGTTTTATAGGGCTATATCATGTGGCCATAGAGATTTACTCTTTGATGACTTTAATCACCCTCCCCTATGTACCAAACCAGTCATAATATACTCATTACACACAGCAGCACAACACCTGCAACACAATTCAGACGAGTCAATAACAAATGGGTTACACGGATTTATGTCACATGGCCTGACAGGGTTCCTCAAGTGCAGTATTAGTCACCCTTCCCGTGTAATGTACATATCCAGTCATGATAATTATATCCCCTAAACACAGCAGCACAATACCTGCAACAATCTGGGTAACAATAACACATGGCTTATATGAGGTAACATTAGGTGGCAATAGAGAGTTACTCCCAGACCATAGGGAATATTGGTTCAGTTAAAGCTTTTGATGGGGAAAAAAAAAAAAAAAAAAAAAAAAAAAAAAAAAATGGCATTTTCTAGGGATTTCTTGCAGTTCATGTATTTGAATAAAATATTTTAGAGGGGATTTGTTTTTATATCATCATTATTATTATTATCAATGGGAATACTGATAAAAGTGAGTACAGGTACTGATTCAGATAAAGGGTTTTGGGTTTATACTACAAAAAGCAATTCAGATATGTGAAAATCTGATTAAAGGCTGTTTGGATACTGGGAGCTGCCTGTACTGTACGGTACTTATCCTATGCTTCAATAACATAGACAAAAAGTAGGTACAAGAAGGCGACTGAATGGACCTTCAGGATTTTTTTCCTTAAGTAAGCAACATAACTCTGCTGATATTACTGGCAGTTTGCTCTACATCTCTTGTCAGATATTTATGCATTTCATTAAACTACTGCCACACTATTATTTTCTCTACTACAAAGGGTCAGTTTTGTACTCAACATTTTTCCTGTTGTTTGGCTGTGACTATCAGCTACTGCAATCTGGTACAGATATTATGATATAACAGGTTGGCAGTGGCTGATGTGATACTCATTCTGCAGCACAATGGTGGTGTAATATTTTTTTGGTTAATTCAAGTCTGAAAGATAAAAATCAGAATCAAATAAAAACTCTAACTTAAAAAAGATACTGCAAATCAGATTAGATGAACTAATCAACTAGCCCCCCCTTTCTTTTTTCCGGTAATAACTAATATAATAAAGAGGGGTGGAGGGACCAGCTACTACTTCTATCCATTACAGTATCCTTATTAAAATAAGCTGAACTAGCAACACCTACCTTCAATGAATCGAACTAAACCTAAGTCAGTATTAATGTAGATGAGACAACGGATGGAGTCAGAAGCTGATCTCTCCTACACCTTATTTTCAAAACAGTGAAACCTGCATAAGCTAATTGGTGAGCATAATAATTTGTCAACATTAGCCGGGCATATGTAATTTTGACAAAACACTGCTGGATATGCCAGGCTTACTTGATGCTCATCATAATTCACATACAGTAATCCCTCAATTATCCAGACATCCATTACCCGAACAATCCAGTACCCACACACTGTGATCTGCCTGTTCGAAACCATTATTCGTACATTTTTCCATTTTATCCGGACAAAGTGCTTGCGTTCGGGTGGAAATTATGGTCGCGCAAATATTTCTGCCCAGCCGAGAGGGAATAGCCCAGTAGTGCTGCACTGTCTGGCTAGACAGTTCACCCAGCGACTGCTAGACCCCCTTGGTCATTCCCAGTTCCCGCATGGTGACAGTGTGGTGAGCAGCTACTCTCTGACAGTTATTATGGCGGCGCATGTGGTGGCTTTTGTGGTTGTTCCCTATCTGCTTCAGGCCTTGCTATTCCTTGCATGCCTCTTCCTAGGGTGTGTGATGATGGCCCCACCACTAGGGAAGGGGAGGAGAGTAGTGCTGACTCTGGAGTAAGACTGGTGAGGGATGGTCAACTTCCCGCATCTTGAAGGAGTACAGTAGTACTTTCCATGCTTGACCATGGTAACCTAATTGCTTGGCTGTGATCTATAGGTTTGCTTGACCAGACAGTGTAGTGTTAAACAACAGGAACAAGTGTTGTACAATGTAATGTAGTGACCTTTTACAGTGCCTTTCAAAGTCAGGTTATGTATGAAGAGAGGCCAGGGGAGAAGTCCATTATCCGGATGGATCCACTTTCTGGACATGCCCTAGGTTCTACTACACTGCATAATCAAGGGATTGTCCATTACATATTGATCCCTTGGTTATCACATACTTAGTTACTGGTACTGAGGGGTCCCCCAATATGCAAAAATATGGTCGACAAAATGCGCTGCATACTGGAAATTTTGCATATTAGAAACCAATGAATCAATGGAAATAAATATAAATGGTCGACACCTCACCCTATCTTTCTCATTTACAGTACTTCCCCATTTTTGACAATTATTTTAAAGCAGACTTTTGCTCAAAAGAGAGATAAGAGAACTGTGAATGTAGTGTGCTAGGTAGCATTCATTTGTGTAACTGCATGATTAGTAACCTCACGGTGCCCATCCACTTACTGGCCTCCACAAGTCTTGACGGTTCGTAAAATCTGCTCCTTGCTCTTGAGAATGTTCCTTACTGTTATTTCACTTAAGCCAAGTTCACATCCAATGTCTTGAGTTCCTCTTGCCTTGCTTATTCAACCTTCATTTTCAGCTTCAAAGTCATCTTATTCATGGGATGAAGCGGTGGGACCATGATGTAACAGGTGAGGAAAATGGGGTCTTGTACAATGCTAAAAACACCACAAAACATGAGCACTGCACAGGCAGGCAGACACAGACTGAGTCTCAAGACTTGACTTGAGAGATGCCATAAGGGAGGGAAAGGGCAGCAAACTGATCAGCCACCTGGTGATGGCTTCAGACACTACCATTTTGAATGGGAACACTGATTTTCCCTCACTTTCAAAAAATGGATTTGCATTCTAGATTTACATCATGCATATCAAAAAATTTATTTTATTCCTGAGTAAAGTTCACATATTAACCCTTTCATGTTTATGGGTGTGGTGCAAACTGCACCCACTCGTTCCCATTCAACACAGGCTGTGTCTGCGCACATTTCAACCGCTCGTTACCATTCGACGCCAGTTGCATCGAACGAAATGGCCCGTTTTTTGGGGTTATGGAATGATTTTACGTCCACTTCTGTGCAAGAACAAAGCAATACTTGCATCCCCATGTACTTCTCCGCCGCACTCAACCCAACCCGTACCCAGAGTCGCCACACTGCCCCTGTCAGTGTGCTATGAGCCTTGCTTGTGCAAGATAATTTCCTTTCGTGTTCCATAAAATTGGCCCTAACTGACCTGCAGTAATTCTTTATACACCAAAATGTAGCCAAATAAATTCCCTGTAACTTTTTCTCGGTAATATTTATTATAAAAATTATATTTCTATGAGAAAAAAATGAAAAAAAAATGAAGGAAAAAAATATTAAGGCATAATTTATATTTGGCAGATCTTTTTTTACAACGCCATAAGCAAGTACATTTATTCAGGATTGAGGTGAAAAAAAATTATGATTATTGAAGCATAAACAAGGGTGTGATAAATTGTTTATGAACTATCGACTGCACGGAATAGCGGGGTGACAGGGAGGGTCTCAGTGTGGCTTTGGGCACCCAAGACTGTGTCCCAAGTAGTCGCCTGCCGTTGGACGCGACCTGCATCAATTGGTAACGTGATCCCGCATATTAGGAGACCCCAGTGTATAGCGTTTTTCATTATCACTGCTACAAGAAAATCTGCACTCCTGCCGTTATTGTGGATTTTTTGGCTAAAAACTTCATCACGCAACTGAGCTGGTTTCTGCTGACACTGACGGTGCAGTATCTGTGGTTTCTGATGACAATGAGGGATTCAAAGATGAGGTCCCACTCAACGAGTTAATCTCAACGTGACGGAGACCACTGAGTCTCCATCCCTTTGACTCAAGCCCATCTCAGGTCCCTATACGGTACATATTTCTTCCTTATTGTGCCCTTAACATAATTTTCTATTAACCTAACCATACCTATGTGTGTTTCTGATACTACAACAGTATGTATTTAGTGGGCAGAATATGCTGTAAAAAGGGAAAGTTTGGGTTTATGAGTGGGGTGCCTGGTACCAATTAGAATAAATCCCATAGGTTCTGTGCTTTCGTTATCGTGCAATTTTGTTTTCATGCACTAGGCATGGTACCAGTTACAGTAATTTATCAATTATTCTTGGTTGCAATAGCTGGCTCTTTTTGCTCAGCTCTATTTAAACAATATCCAGCTCAGAAATGGGAAGCAATCTAATATACTATAGCAGTAGCCGTGTGTGTGTGTGTGTGTGTGTGTGTGTGTGTGTGTGTGTTCGTATTTTGGGCAGCCGAAACTACACATTCAAATCGCACCAAAATTGGCACAGAAATCGCATAAAATTCGCTGATGTGAAAAAACTTGGTCACATCACGATCGAAAAACTCTTACTAAATTTAATAAGCGATCACATTTTGACCAAAAAAACGCCGGTCCTGGTGCCCGGAATAGGATCTCCATAGAATTTTTTGCCCATAGGTACAACTAAAGTATTTCTGACTTGCGTTCGGACAACTTGGGTTCCATTCCCGAAGCTGCAAATAACACAATTGCTTAGCTGCAAAAAATCCAAGTGACAACGTTACACTGGAACAACACATAAATGTGACAGCCCTCCGCAGGAGCAAGTGCGAGGGGACCGAAGGGCCCACAAGCACTTGTCAGCAGTACTATGCACTTTCCAGCGGTGAAGTGCATCATCCTGCTCAGACATGGGACCCAACTGGCAGACAGGCAGACCCCACAACACTCCAATCATCACAATGCGTTGTGGGAGCAGCCCACCCAATGCACCAAGCCTATCGTCCCTCATTCTCTCCCATGGACGCTGTAGTGAGGACATATCTGTGGTTGTGCATTTATAACCAACACAGTGGCCAACCCCCAGTGCTGTGACTTAGCCTGTGGCCCTCATGCCTTGCTCATGGCTGTAGTGCTGTGACTCCCTTTGTGGCACTTCAGCACTCCATGCCCTAGTGCTCTGACAACTGTATGGTGAGGACGTGTCTGTGTTGTGCACTTGTGACCCAGACGGTGACCATTTGCCAACAGATCACATGAGATTAAGTGCACTGTACTGCACAGTGTACTACACTGCCCTCCACTGATCCCAATACAGTACTTGGTGAGTACAGTATGATTTTGATTATACTATGTACTGTGTTACTGTACTTTATGTACGGTGCTGTATTGTATTTTTATTCTTGATATTAATCTTTACTCATGGGTAATATTGATGGAAAGTTTTTAGGATATAGGGTCGAGACGGATAGCTTTGTGTAGCGACATTATTCCACTCTAACGCCAAATGGATAGCTGATTTGGGGTACTGACGCATTATCCAGCACTTTTTCCGTATTCGGCATGGAGATTGGCTGAATTACACCAAATAATTGAGAGATTACCATAAGCAATACCCAAGGGATCACTGTAGTCATAAAAAACCCTACCAGGAAATGATCCCAGCAAACGCTGATGAACTGCCATGAATGTGCAGCACCAGGTATAGGTATTGCGCCCAGCACTATGGGATGAAGGACTGAACTAAAGTACCCTCACGTCCAGTATGCATTTGTCCAGTACTAGACACATCCAGTACGGTTGGCAAAATATATAAAAATAATTTATTACTGTAGTATGGCTTTGTTGGGCTAGTATGGATCGGTCTCACGAAGTGGGCCAAATCCAAGGAGTTCTCTAGTACTGATGTGCTGCATCCAGTACTACAACCCACATGCATGCAGGAAGATGGCCAACACCAAGGAAAGTTTCCCTAGTACTGCCGTACCTGTCCAGTGCGCCTTCCTCATAATGTGTGCCTATTAAATTGCAGTATTGTTGCCACATGAACGCACCCTGGCTTCTTTTTTTTGTCTGACCTACGCAGCTCATACAAGCTCCCTTCCTCCATACAGGACAACAAACCTCATGTTGGACCCTGCCTTCACCCCTGCCATGCCAACAACAATGTGTCAAGTGTGTAACTGTGAGGGATTTATCAGGAGGAGGTTGACGCTGGGAGGCCTCCTCAGGATCTTGAAGGCCCTCCTCCAGGGGGTCAGTAAAACCTCCTGCAGCCTCAGAAACCCCTCCCCCTTCCCCCCTAAGCCCATCACCATTCACCTTAAAGGATGGTACAATCTTAGTTGTGTCAAAATGTTGTTAAGTTGAATATTGGGAGGCTTGTCTGACTTTATTAATTTTTCCCATAAAGTCTGTTGTTTGTTCAGTACGGTAGTACTGTCTGACAAAAACATCGTACTGGACGCCAGGGTACTGTATAAGGTACCATACTTCATTTACCTGTACCACTATGTTGGCCAAACATTTAGCTTTGCAAGCTACAAATCTACCTGTGCTGTACAGAAATCTGACCCATGGTGACTTTTCTACATAAAAAACTAACCTCTGGGTCAGGTTTGGTTACAGGAGGGTCATTTTTAAAATGGAAAACTGACTCACAGGTCACTTTTTCCATGGCAGGTCAGAATTCTTGAGCATACAACACCAGCTTAGTAATGCCAGGGTCTGAATCTATATGTAGACACCTGGTACCATTCTTCCTGTCACTTGCTAGGTGACACAAGGGTACCGGTACTGGGAGTATTTTCACTATGGGCCACCAAGAGCCACCTAGCCTAACGTTGCTTTTCCAGTGATTCTTGATGTGCCATGAAGTGGCCCTCAGTGAAAAGACTTAATGGGTGCAGTATTACTCTATACACACCAAACCTTAGATTCTTAGTATCTGGCCATATGGAATCATGATATTGCACCATTCTATGGCACTTTCTTAATACGGGGAGTTCCTGATAAACGAAGCCCCAATATACGAAAATTCGAAGGTACAAAAGTGAATAACATAGGACGAATTCCCCTATACGAAAGGCATATGCTTCGATGGTATGAGGAGTGCTATGAGAAAATGATTCAAATTTGGCGCGCGACCGACCGCAGCGCCACTCTTGTGTATGACGAGGCAAGCAACTACCTCTGCTTTGTCCCAGTCTGTTCCCGCTCCCCAGCTGTGCAGTGCGTGCCTTCTGTACTCTGAGAATCTTTTGCATCTTGCTTCATGCCACCCAAGCATCCTTCACCCTCATCATCATCATCTGTGGAGCCTCTCAAGAAGAAGCAACATCGGACCCTGACACTGGAGCAAAAGCTTGAAATTATCAAGAGCCAACGGCCATACCACGTTGAGTACACCGCTTCCCGTTCGATCAGCGAAGTTAAGCAACGTTGGGTCTGGTTAGTACTTGGATGGGTGACCGCCTGGGAACACCAGATGCTGTTGGCATCCCTACGTGTCAAGTGGGGTTGGTGGAGGATTAGTGCCCCTCCCTGTAAAACAACTAACTCTAAGCCCTTGGCCACCCTGTCTGGGATACATGGAGTCTGGCAATGAATGAATGAAAAAAGAGGAAGGCCAGGGCGTGAGTGAGATTGGGCCTCACTTGTATATGCTGTACAGTACTCTTTTCTATCTTTTACTAAGTAATCTGATAAATAAACAATTGTTTAAATATCATTTAACTTTTATTAACATTTCTACTGTAGATTCAAGAGCTTACACCCAGCCTAGCACAGTACAGAGTAGTTAGTTGACAGATTCTGGGGGACTCCTGGAACGCATCTCCTCATTTTCTTAAGTTTCTTATGGGGTAAAATGCTTCAATATACGAAAAATCGATATACGAGATTTTACAGGTACCTAACCCTTTCATTTATTGGGGACTCCCTGTACTACTTTCCTCAAAAACAAATGCAGACAATAATGTTGCTAAAAATCGATATACAAATGATTTGAAAGGTACCTTACCCTTTCATTTAATGGGGACTCCCTGTACTACTTCCTTCACGAACAAATATGGACAATAATGTTGCTGGGCCAGGAAAATATACCAAAATCACCATCACCAATGCCACCCCCACAGGCCTATGGTAACAAAATACAGATATTGGGTGAAGTGGTGCTGGTGATGGCTTAACAGTACCCTTAATTTCAATCTGATGTTTTTATTCTTGCTGCCACGTCATTTTTTTCTTCCAGATTGAGTTAGATACAATTTTCACTAATCTGTTCAACACTCAAGAGCATTCCTATGTCAAGTAAAACCGTTGGCAAATAGCATAAATACAACAAAAATGCATCAAACAACTGAACAGGTTACGGGTTGTTTAGAGCAGTTTGGTTGGTTGAAATCCCTGCAAGCTACTCTCCTTCCCCTCTCGCAGCAAAAATCCCATGCTGACCTTGGCTAGACAATATTAATCCGTCAAAAATAATACATGCAATCAACAGTTAGTCACAGAAGCGGGAAATTACCTCATATTCCTTCCTGGTATCACCTGGGCGAAAATGGACATCTGGACGGAAATGGCCAGCGTCTTGCAACCTCGATGTCTTCTTCACATTTCGCTTTTTGCATTAACGTATCCACTAAAATTACTACATTTAATATAGTGTGAGGTCTGATAAGTGCATAGGAGTGTTACTTTCCACAATTAAGGCTTACTGTTGGCGGATGTGGGCAGATAAACTTTGACCACCTGGCCACAACCTTCCCCTCCCGATTTTCATGACGTAGGACGCGCAAACTGAGTAAACGAATATATTAGTTTATGCAAACCTAAATACATTGTAATATAATTAGAATATGTAATTTTTATGAGATATTTTAATCCCCTTTGCATTTGTGTATCTAAGAATTTAACTAATAATTTCGATCTGGAAATTATTCACCCTAAGCGTTTCATTCTCTCGTAGGAAGGCTTCGAAACACCATTACTTCCTTAGCCATTAGTTTTGCTTATACACTTTAATATATCTTTTGTAGCTGAAAAAAATTATGTTGATACTAAAAAGATTTAATGATTTTTATTTGCAGGAGGAACATTGTAAGTTTCATTCTCCTTACGTTGGCCTTCCTTATAGCTGTTGCAGGGTGGACAAGAAAGGAGGACCGATTCTTATCATGTCGCTTATAATTGTCAAATATGAATACGAGTTACGAGAGGAAAATCTGCATATATACCTACTTTTATTCTTACGCAGGGGACAATGAAAGAAATGACACAGAAGCTTCCCCTTTTTCTTGACAATTCTGCAAATAAATTAATAAATAAGTAAATCTGACAAAATTATCATACATATTTTTTTAGATGTAGGAAAGGCAATGAAAGAAATGAGGGTGCAAAAATTATTCATGTCTCGTGCTTCCTGCAAATATAAATATGGGTTACTAGAGGGAAATGAATCGTAGTTACTTTCATTTTTGCACGACGGACGAGAGAAACGAAAATCAGAAACTTCTCGACTCCTGCGATTCCCGTAAAAATTAAAATCTGAGTTACGAGATTGCTGTGAATAAGAGTAATATCTCAGAAATTTGTATTTTTATTTACTATTAGTGAGATTCGTTTGTAATCTCTTTCTTCCATGATTTAGGCGTTTGGTTATTAGAGGATGAAGAGCGAGAGACTGACGAGGAGTGTGTATGAGTGATATGGAAGGGGAAGAGGCAAGGGGAGGCCAAGGATGAGATGGAGGAATGAAATGGAGAGGTATATGAGACAGGGGTGTAAGCTAGGAGCAGGGCAGTGACATGGTGGGGAACAGGGCGACATGGAGGCGATCTGTTTGTGGCCACCTCTTACGGGATTAAGACGTCTGGCAATAAACAGATAAATAAAACAGAACATCATGGACAAAAAATAAAACAAATCGCCAAGAAGAGGGTGTTTCAAAGCTACAATGCCGTCTAGAGTAGCTTACGATCTTGTGCACAGATCTTGCATATCCTTTCCACAGCACTTCTTCGTGACTACTACACTCTTTTCACCCTGACTTGGCCCACATATTCGTTCTTTTGTAGCTTATTTCACGTAGCTCAGTGGTAGAAAAAGACAATAGGCCAACTACGGCTGTACATTCCTTCCATAGCACTTCTTTGTGACTAGCATCATATTCTCTGGCCTTTTGATGTCGCTCTATATCCTTTCCACAGCACTTCTTCGTGACTAGCATCATGTTTTCATTTTTCCCAACACTTCCTCGTGACTAATATCAAATTCTAATCTCTTACTATGGCTCTACAGCCTTTCCATTGCATTCTTCGTGACTAGCATCATTTCCTAGTGTTCTCTTGACAGGGCTCTACATCCTATTTCCCAACACTTCTTCGTGACTAGCATCATACTCTAGTGTTAATCTCATACGATGGCTCTACAACCTCTCCACAGCACTTCTTCGTGACTACCATCATATTCTAGTGCTAATCTCTTACGATAGCTCTACATCCTCTCCATAGCACTTCTTCGTGACCAGCATCATACTCTAAAGTTAATCTTAATATGGTTCTACATCCTTTCCATAGCACTTCTTCTTGACTAGCATCATATTATAATGCTGGTATCTAGCTATATCCTTTCCATAGCACTTCCTCGTGACTAGCACCATTCTAATTCTAATCTCATACTATGACTCTACATCCTTTCTATAGCACTTCTTCGTGACTAGCATCATTCTAACTTCAGTCTCGCTACAACTCAGCAGTCAAGATGTAGAGATGGTGATTTTAGGCCCAGCTAATGTGTGTGTGTGTGTGTGTGTGCGTGTGTGTGTGCTGGAAGGAGGAAAGCCAAATGGAAGAGGACAGGGTGACGTGGAGGCGATTTGTTTGTAGCCACTCCTTACGGAATTAAGGCGTTTGACAATAAATAGAATGCTAAGATTAAAATGAACTAAATAAAAATCGATAAGGAAGAGGTGCTACGAGGGCTCCTATGCCTGGATCCGTGGTTCAAATTCGGCCGTGGAAGCATTTAAGTCCCCTTTGTATTTTGTCATTGTTTTTTCTTATTTTCTTATTTTCTTCTTACTCTTTTCATCTGATGGAACTGGGGCATTGCATAACTTGAAAAATAAATGTCCTTTTCTTTTTAGGTATGAATGAGTCTCCTTGGTTATTAGTCAAATCCAGCCTCCACTCTACACCTGGCCATCCACCGAGCTGAAGGCAGTGTGTGTTCTTTGCCAGGCTGATGTAAACACACTATAACAGGCGATTTATTCAGCTTTGGAGAGACTTTTACAACTGGAGGGGTTAGATAGTCTTCATTAATCCCTTCACTACCATGGGTTAGTAGTAGTAGTAGTAGTAGTGGTAGTTGTAGTTGTGGCGGTGGTGGTAGTAGTATAGAGGTGGTAGTAGTGGAAGTAGTGCTGGTGGTAGTAGTAGTAGAAGTGGTAGTAGTGGAAGCAGTGGTGGTGGTGGTGGTGGTAGTGGAAGCAGTGGTGGTGGTGGTGGTGGTGGTGGTAGTAGTAGTAGTAGTAGTAGTAGTAGTAGTAGTAGTAGTAGTAGTTGTTGTTGTTGTTGTTGCTATAATAAGAACACCCAGCGGTGGTAGTGATGGTGGTAGTTGTGGTAGTGATGACAGCAGTGAGTGATATTGGTAGTTGGGTGATCATCACCTCTGGTGATGGTTGTGGTAGTGATGGTGGTAGTTGTGGTAGTGATGGTGGTAGTTGTGTGATGGTGAAAGGTGTGGTAGTGATGGTGGTATTTGTAGTAGTGATGGTGGTAGTTGTGTGATGGTGATAGGTGTGGTAGTGATGGTATTTGTGGTAGTGATGGTGGTAGTTGTGTGATGGTGATAGGTGTGGTAGTGATGGTGGTATTTGTGGTAGTGATGGTGGTAGTTGTGTGATGGTGATAGGTGTGGTAGTGATGGTGGTATTTGTGGTAGTGATGTGGCAGTTGTGTGATGGTGATAGGTGTGGTAGTGATGGTGGTAGCTGTGTGACGGTGATAGGTGTGGTAGTGATGGTGATAGGTGTGGTAGTGATGGTGGTAGTTGTGGTGGTGATGGTAGTTGGGGCAGTGATGGTGGCAGTTGTGGTAGTGATAATTGTAGTTACTTTATCCCTGAAATTAATACTCCCGCAAGTTAAAACACACACACACACACACACACACACACACACACACACACACACACACGAGTAAGAAAGAGAGAGAGAGAGAGAGAGAGAGAGAGAGAGAGAGAGAGAGAGAGACAGACAGACAGACAGACAGACAGACAGAGACAGAGAATTAGTGAAAAGCAAAGAATCTCTGAAGAGGACAAATAGAAAGGAAACGACAGAAATAGAGAGAGAGAGAGAGAGAGAGAGAGAGAGAGAGATTTTAAAAAAGAAACTTGGAGTGAAAGTAAAAAAAAAAGAAAGTAAAAGAGGGAGAGACCTACAAAAGACAGACAGATGAGGAAACGAAAAGGAGAGAGAGAGAGAGAGAGAGAGAGAGAGGCGATGATGGGACGGGAGAGAAGGGAGGAGGAAGGAGGGAGAGGGGATGGGAGAGGATGAGGGGAGGTGGGGGAGGGAAGGCAGTGTGTCAGCGCATTCAGGAACTGCCAAAGGTCGCCAGTGCCATCCCTCTTAGTCAATAAACACTGAACCTGTTTTACCATCCAACCAGGCACCGAAACCCGCCCCGTGCAGACCCAGGCTTCACGTCCAGGCACCCACAGACCAGAAATGGGCTTTGGGCGTGGGGGCAAGGGCGCGGGAAAGCCCTAAAATACGCGGTTGGTCGAGAAAGAGGGTCCCGAATTCAGTTGCCACAGTGCGCGAGGCGGGCGAAGGCGAAAGAGGATGTGAGACAAACGCAGTGCGAGTCTATGGCAGATGGTTTTGGTGTTTTTTAGCCGCTTTTAACCGGTTGGATGTGCCTTGCGGTGCTCTACACACGCCCCTGGGAGAACCGCCAAGCCTCGGGGGCCATGCAATTGACAACCAAAGCTTTTGCAATGCGTGATTCGCCCGCTGGACACTGAGGGGAAGGGGGTTTAAGCAGCAGCTATGGCGGAGCGTGCCAGGATCCCCTCAGCTCTCAGTTACGTCAATTTCTGCCTGCCTCAGCCCCCAGATATGGCCTGCCTCACCCTGCCTCAAGCCTGCCTCACCCACCAACACCCGCCTGCCTACCCCCAGGACAGCCACAGACAAGGGGCCAGCACGTCTGAGGTGGAGGTGGTTACAGACACCCCTCTACACATGTGATTGCAGGTCCGTACGCTCGGGGGGGTTTTATTCCAAGTCATTTTCTTCTCTTAGAATATCTCTCAGCTGGAAAAAGCCGTCAAGTATCAGCCTAAATAAAATGTTAATATATCTAGGTGTATCCATGACTAGATTCGTTAGTTGTGTTAGTTATTAATCTTCGACATGGTGGTTGAAGGTTCTAGGAGAGGTAATTTTTATTTTAGACAATTCCTTCTCTTGGAATAATAGTAGTTTGGTGTCAGACTAATTCAAATGTCAAAAAATCGAACGTGTTGTAGATGCATCCATCACTAAGGTTAGTCGCACTGGTTAATAGTAAGCTAGACTAGTTGGTTGAAGATTATAATACTTCTTCCAGGCAAATTTTTCTCCTAGAACTAAAGTAGTTTGGTGTCAGCTCAATTAACGTCAAGATACCCAAAGTGCCAATCGTTAGGCGTTATTAGTGATCGAGGTAGTTGATTTATGAGTGTATTATTTTTCTTCCAGTCAAATTTTTCTAGAAGTAAAACAGGTTGATGTCAGTCTAATTAGTGTCCAAATACCCATGTTATGAGTCGTTGGTGATTGACACGGTAATTGAGGCTTTATGAGCAATTTTCACTCGTGGCAATTCCATCTCCATGAATTTCTCGGATAAATCGTCAGCTGTCAATGTTACGATTATGCTAAAACATCAGATATACGCATCCATCATAAGGGTTAATTGTCATTGTTGTTTGTGATTGTTTTAGGAGCAGTTTTTATTCCAGGCAAGTCCTTCTCCATGAATTTCACGGATAAATTCGTCAGCGATTAATATTACGAAAATTTTAAGTGACATACGTACCTATCAAAAGGGTCAGTCGTCATAGTTCTTAGTGATCGTTTTTTAGAGCAGTTTTTATTCCAGTCAATTCTTTCTCCATGAATTTCTCGGATAAATCGTCAGCTGTCAATGTTAGGGAATTCTAAAACAAGTGACATAAGCATCCATCAGAAAGAATCGTCATAGTTGTGAGTGAGTGTTTTCGGGGGCAAGTTTCATTCCAGGCAATTCTTTCTCCTAGAATAAAAATGGTTTAGTGTCAGCGTGAATTAAGTAGGATACGAAAATACCCAAGCGCATCCATAGCAGGTCTTTTTTTTGTTTTTATCTGACAAAACTGGGCCACTTTTTGCATGACATTCGATGGGCAGTAATATTAACCAGGAATGTCTCCTTGGTTACTAGTGAAATTTATACTCCATACTACACCTGGCCAACATTCGAGCTGAAAAAGGTGACGGATTTTTGTCAGATGGAAGTAAACGAACTATAGGTGAGGTTAGTGTTAGTGATGATCTCGTAAATCCTTTCTCTTGTTCGCTCATGTGGATTAACTATTCTGAATTAAAGTTGTGAACTGATCATCACGGTAGTTATGGTTTTTAGGGGAAGCATGTTTTTATTCCTGGCAATTATTTCTCCTAGAATTTCTCTGTTTAAAATATGCATAATAAATTGGCTAGGAAGAGGTGCTACGAAGGCTCCTAACCTGGATCCGTGGTTCAAATACGGCTGAGGAAGCATTAAAATCCCTTAAAAAAGAAAAAAGCATTAGGATTTACTCAAAATAGACCACCGTACCATAGTTTATTGTTTTCGGATTACTGACTTTAATCTTGAATTTTAAATTTTGGCTTAAATTTTGACTTAATTCGTGACTTTTAAATTTCAACTTAATTTCTGACTTTCAAATATTGATCTTTGATGTGACTTAAATTTTGACTTTTTTTTCTTTTAATTTTTGATTTAATTTTGTACTTCTAATTATTGACTTATATTTGGACCTTTAATATTTGATTTTTAAATTTGACTTACGGATTTCTCAGGTGGTTTAAATCGTCAGGTGTCAGTGTGAAATAAACGCCAGAATACCCAGGCCCTATTCCAAGTGGCACAGCAGGCTCCGTAACACCTTTTTCTTTGCGATTTGTTTTACCTGAACACCCGCACGTTCACTTGTATGTTACGGTACTATATATATTTTTAGTACCGTATCGATATTGCTGGCTCCAGTGACGTACCGGTATATACATGAAGTTACTAAGGGGTTATATGCAGACTGAATCGCCCAAAAGAATGTGTTACGGCTTGTTTTCACTTGACGGATTTATGCTACTCCCGCACCGTGTCATGGTTGGGCGAAATTCAGTGACCCTTAGAGGTACAAATGAGTCTCCTTGGTTACTAGCCAAAACAACCTGCCACTGACAACACATGGCCATCAACAGAACTGGAATTATGATAGAAATGAGTCTCCTTGGTTACTTGTCAAAACAATCCTCCACTCTGATTGCATCTGGCCATCAACAGAGCTGGAATTATGAGGTAGCAATGAGTCTCCTTGGTTACTAGTCAAATCAGCCATCCACCGACTACACTTGGCCATAATCCGAACTAAAATTATGTGGTAGAAATGAGTCTCCTTGGTTACTAGCTAAAATAACTCGTCACTGACAACACTTGGTCATCAACCGAGCTGGAATTGTGCGGTACTAATGCGTCTCCTTGGTTACTAGTCAAAACAACCCTTAACTCTGCATTTGGCCATCAACCGAGCTGGAATTATGAGGTAGAAATGAGTCTCCTTGGTTACTAGTCAACAGCTTTCAGTCAGGCTAGCTACTGTACACTTGGCCATTAACTGAGCTGGAATATGAGGCAGAAATGAGTCTCCTTGGTTACTAGTCAAAACAACTCACCATTCTGACAACACCTGGCCATCAACCGACCTGGAATTATGGGGTAGGAATGAGTCTCCTTGGTTACTAGTCAAAACACCCCGCCTTTAGTGTCACGGTGGGGTTTTTATGCAAGGAAGAAGGAACCAAAGGCCAGGAGGTGAAGGTTTCTGACGTGCTATTTATTCTAGGCAATTCCTTCTCCTAGAATATACCTCAGTTGGGTACAAGCGACTGGTGTTGAAAATAATGACGAAATAACCGGTACCACGAAAAGAAATACGAGTTTTTTTTAATCTATTTATTAATGTATTTACTGATTTTACATGTTTATTTATTCAGTTTTTTGTTTTATTTATATGAGAATGAGGGACTGACTAGGAGAGTGTATGTGAGTGAGGAGGAGAGGGCGACTGAGGATGAGATGAATGGGAATGAGACTGACTAGGAGAGTGTGTGAGTGAGGGGGGGGGAGATGGAGAGGAAGAGATGAAGGAGAATGAGAGACTGACTACGAGAGTGTATGTGAGTGAGGAGGCGGAGGCTGAGGATAAGATGAAAGAGAATGAGAGACTGACTAGGAGAGTGTATGTAAGTAAGGAGGAGAGATGGAGAGGGAGTATGAGATGGAGAATAAGAGACTGACTACGAGAGTGTATGTGAGTGAGGAGGAGAGACAGGGAGACTGAGATGAAGGAGAATAAGAGACTGACTAGGAGAGTGTATGTGAGTGAGGAGGAGAGATGGAGAGGAAGAGATGAAGGAGAATGAGAGACTGACTAGGAGAGTGTATGTGAGTGAGGAGGGGGAGACTGAGGATGAGATGAAAGAGAATGAGAGACTGACTAGGAGAGTATAAGTGAGGGGGAGATGGAGGAGAGGGAGAATGAGGATGAGATGAAGGAGAATGAGAGACTGACTAGGAGAGTGTATGTGAGTGAGGGGGAGAGGAGGAGGAAGGGAAAACTGAGGATAAGATGAAATGGAGAATGAAAGACTAACTAGGAGAGTATGTGAATGAGGAGGAGATGAAGAAGAATAAGAGACTGACTAGGAGAGTACGTGAGTGAGGATAGAGGAGGAAAGGGAGAGAGGAGGAAATGGAAAAGAATGAGAGACTGACTAGGAGAGTATGTGAGTGAGGGGGAGAAGCAGAGGGGAAGACCAGGGATGAGATAGTGATGGAGTGAAGAGATATACGAGAGAGGGGTGTGTGAGTTGGAGGGGGGCAGCGGGACAGCAGAGTACAGGGCGACATGGAGGCGATTTGTTTGTGGCCACCCTTTACGGGATTAAGGCGTTTGGAAATATATAGATAGGGAGACAGACAGAATGATAGTATTGTGAGTAATTTGTAGGTATCGTGACAACTTTTTCTATGCGATTTATTTGGCTCCTGGCCTTTGGTTCCTTCTTCCTTGCATTAAAAAAAAAGTGTAATTTTGTTATAAAAAACTACATTAATATTAAAACGATAAAAATAACACGAGACTCCGTAACACATCATTCTAAGCGATTTATTTTGCATTAAACTTCAATATAATCTCGTAAGATACTGATAAAAAAAAAAAGATTAACACTAAAATGGAAAAAACAGCACAAGAGAGAATGTTACGGTATACGAGGCAAAATAAATCGCTGAGGAAGATGTGTTAGGGAGAGTTCTAATGGTTTATTTTTATCTGAGGGAGCTAGGCGTGAGTTTTGACTTAGAGTTACGAGTCTCCTTGGTTACTAGTCAAATTTGCCCTCCAGTCTGACTTCACCTGGCCATCGTCTGAGCTGACAGGGGTTAGGATGATGGTGGTGGTTGTGGTGTGGTAGTGATGGTGGTAGTTGTGGTAGTGATGGTGGTAGTTGTGGTTGTGGTGGTAGTAGTTGTGGTAGTGATGGTGGTAGTTGTGGTAGTGATGGTGGTAGTTATGGTTGTGATGGTAGTAGTTGTGGTAGTGATGGTGGTTATAGTTGTGGTAGTGATGGTGGTAGTTGTGTTACTGGTGGTGATAGTAGTAATGATGGGGGTAGTTATGGTAGTGGTGGTAGTTGTGGTAGTGATGGTGGTAGTTGTGGTGGTGATGATGGCAGGTGTGATAGTGGTAGTGATGGTAGTAGTTGCGGTACTGATGGTGGCAGTTGTGGTAGTGGTGGTGATGTGGTATTTGTATTAGGCTAGTAGTGGTGGTAGTAATGATGGTAATCGTGGTAGTGTAGTGATGGTAGTAGCTGTGACTGTGCTGGGAAAGTTAGTTAGCAACAGTGGTAGTTGTGGTAATAATATGGTAGTTGTATTGGTAGGAAAATACCAATACAACTCTCTCTCTCTTTCTCTCTGTCTCTCTCTCGTGGTAGTTGTATTGGTGGTAGTAGTAATGGTAGTAGCAGTATCTCTTTCTCTCTCTCTCTCTCTCTCTCTCTCTCTCTCTCTCTCTCTCTCTCTCTCTCTCTCTCGTATAGTGTTCCTAACAGGGTAATTTTCTTCAATAAAGGAAATGCCATAGCACCCACTCACACACACACACACACACACACACACACACACACACACACACACACACACACACACTGAGTCACGTACACAAATAAACAATGATTCATACATGTACACAATGATTACACACACACACACACACACACACACACACACACACACACACACACACACACACACACACACACACACTAACCCACTTGCACACATACACACATATTCACTGACAATTACGAACACACACACACACACACACACACACACACACACACACACACACACACACAGTAACCCACTTGCACACACACACATATTCACTGACAATTACGAACACACACACACACACACACACACACACACACACACACACACACACACACACACACACACACACACTGGTATACATTCTCTCACACACTTAACGTAAACCCTCATGCTCTCTCTCTCTCTCTCTCTCTCTCTCTCTCTCCATCCATCCATTTGTCTACGTGTCTGTCTTTAACTATTGGTCTATCTATCCTTTATTTATGTCCTCTCTCTCTCTCTCTCTCTCTCTCTCTCTCTCTCTCTCTCTCTCTCTCAAGGAGTATGGTTGGGTGCTTCTACCGGAAGTGGGAGCAGGTGTTGGAGGGAGGGAACAAAGAGAGAGAGAGAGAGAGAGAGAGAGAGAGGATAGGTAGACCGATACAGACAGACACGTAGACAAAATGGAGAGAGAGAGAGAGAGAGAGAGAGGATAGGTAGACCGATAGACACGTAGACAAATGGAGAGAGAGAGAGAGAGAGAGAGAGAGAGAGAGAGAGGGGATAGGTAGACCGATAGATACGTAGACAAATGGAGAGAGAGAGAGAGAGAGAGAGAGGATAGGTAGACCGATAGACACGTAGACAAAATGGAGAGAGAGAGAGAGAGAGAGAGAGAAAGAGAGAGAGAGAGAGAGGATAGGTAGACCGATAGACACGTAGACAAATGGAGAGAGAGAGAGAGAGAGAGAGAGAGAGGAT
>NC_136968.1:34804552-34882052 GCF_032717465.1 Coenobita brevimanus | reverse complement strand
TTACGTGTGTGTGTGTGTGTGTGTGTGTGTGTGTGTGTTTATCCCTGCGAACAGATGACATAGTTTATTTTCATAATATTCGTAATTCTCTCTCTCTCTCTCTCGAATCCAGAGTCATAGAATAAAATAACACTAGAATATGGTGCTAGTCATGAAGAAGTGCTATGAAGAGGATGCATAGCCATATTCCTTTCTCTGTCTGTCTTACCCTCTGGTTCTCTCTCTCTCTCTCTCTCTCTCTCTCTCTCTCTCTCTCTCTCTCTCTCTCTCTACCACTGAGCTATGTGAAATAAGCTGCAAAAGGACGAAAATCTGGGCCAAGTTAAGGTGAAAAGAGTACGGTATTGTAACCAAGGAGATTTATATAGTAACCAAGGAGATTTATATAGTAACCAAGGAGATTTATAGTAACCAAGGAGATTTATATAGTAACCAGGGAAATTTATATAGTAACCAAGGAGATTTATATAGTAACCAAGGAGATTTATACAGTAACCAGGGAAATTTATATAGTAACCAAGGAGATTTATATAGTAACCAAGGAGATTTATTCCTACTTTTCGTACAACCACAATTTAGTGTTTAAATTGTAGGAGTTACCCAGTTCCATCTGATGAAAAACCAACCAAGTGTTGTAGTAATGGTGAAATAAATAAAGAAATAAAAAATCACAATGGAGAGGTTAATATCACAGAGGAGACTGATATCCTAGGTCAGCGTTAGGATCCTGACTCTGATGATGCATGTTGCCTAGCTGGGAGATGACAGCACTGATGATGACAGTCATGATACTGGAGATGACACAACTGATGGTGATACGATAATTATAATATGGTACATAATAAAATTGATGATGTGCACTATGTAGTATGGAGACAATAACAGCAGCCACATTAATAAGAATTACAATACTAATACTGTAATAATAATAATTGTTGTATCCTGTCATTTATAAAGGCTTCAGCATGCTTGTATGTGTCAACTTTGGTCACCTAATGGTGGTTCTCCAAGCTGCTTGATCTCTGGCAGCCTCCCTATTCACCCACACTCTGTGACCTTATCCCAGGTCCTTTTTAGTCTGCCTCTGGCAACCCTACCCCCGACATTCACACTTTTCACTTTCTGGAACCAATTTTCATCCTCCATCCTCTCAGCATGCCCAAATAATAATAATAATAATAATAATAATAATAATAATAATAATAATAATACCACCCACCCTGTTCTAGTGGGTGAGGATGCACACTGTCAGCTGATGAGTAATGCATTCAGTCCCAAACTAGGAAGGCATCCAGTTCAGAAGTGTAACATTGTTCACTGAATCTCCTTTAAATATGAGAAACACTGTAACGTATGCCAAAAAACTGCACCCTCATCATCACCATACCACTGGCAATAATGCTGATGTTGCAGGGAAGGATAGTGATAATGATGACTTTATTATATTTACCATTATCATCATCACCATTTGTTGCCACCTCATGATGATGGTTTTATTAATATCATCAGCTGATCCTTTTCCCTCTTAAGCATGATTATTCTACATCATTATCAGTCTACCCTTTTTTCCCACCTAATGATGATTGTGTTACTATAATCGTCATCATCATCATCATCACCATCTTCCAAACCTTCCATCCCCTCCCCCCACCTATGATAACAATGATGGCGCCAATACTGCCATAATAAAGTTAATGATGTTGTTTCAGGGAGAGGATGGGGTGCGTGGCCAGCAAGCCGGACATCAACGACCACCACCACAACATATTCCAGGTGGTCAATGTGGACGACCTCGGACACCGGTTCACCGCGGCAAAACTGGAGGTGACGGAGGGCGAGCTGATCCTGCACCAGCGAGGCAAGACCGCCACACACTGGCCACTCCGCTGCCTCAGACGGTATGTGGGTTTTGTTGGGGGGTTTTGAAGGTCTGAGTGAATGTCTTGCAGGGTTTGTCTGGGTTTTGATTGGTCTGTCAGAGGTACATTTGGTTTTAGCGGTGTTTGTTTGGCACGTCTTGCACTGGTTATTTCTAGTCATGATAGGTGTATTTGGGGTCTCATAGGCTTCATATGGGGTCTGTGGAATGTTGGTAGGCTCTTTCTGTGCCCACTGGTCAAACTGGATATGGCAGAGGTTGAACCAGTTTTCAATCAAACAAAACTCCATCACACTGGCCTCTACATTGCCTCAGATGGTACACTTATGTACCTGTATTTGCTTCATAAGTTAGTTCAAGTGACCCTGTTGGTTTGTTTGTGGTTTTGCAGGTTTGTCTATGTTTCAGTTGGTCCATTAAGGGTTACAGGATCCACTTAGGGTCATAGCTGGTACTTTGGGGGTTTGCAGGTCTTATGGAGTTCTGATATTAATTTTACATAATACACCTCAGTATTGTCTTTGTATTAAGTATACTGTATCCCATATCATCACAGATTGCATTAGAAACAATCCACAGAATGATGCACACTGTACTGTATAAATAATTATTTTGTTTAGATGCTGCTGGTGCTGAGATTGTAACAATAAAACTTAGTTCAGATATTCTGGCCATTCCTTTAAGATGACATACTGGGCTTCTTCGCAACTCCTTCTTGGTTTATTTTGCATATTATAACTTTGTCCTCTTGTATCCATTGTTGTTGTTGTTCCGGTTGTTGTTGTTGTTGTTGCCCCAGCTTTATCTGGATGCAAACCCAGTGGACTGCAGGCTGAAGTTGCCCTTCTCCCGCAGTCCATCATCTTCCTGTCAGAGGATGTGGTGGAGTTGAGGGACATTTTATAACCGGCTGCCTCTGTGTAAAGATGTGTCACTCCAGTACTTTCCTGTTAGTAACTAAAACTTATTGTAGAAAATGAATATTTCTTGAAGACCTGAGCTACTCTCAACACCTTTGCCACAGGTACGGTTTTGATGCGGAGCTCTTCAGCTTTGAGTCTGGTCGCCGCTGCCCCACGGGTCCAGGCATCTACGCCTTCAAGTGCCGGCGTGCCGAGGCGCTGTTCAACCTCCTCCAGCAACAGATCCAGAATATCACTGAGGATGCCGCTGCCGCCCCACCACCACCCCAGCAGGAGCTCCTGGAGGACATGCGGGCCAGCCTAGGGGAGCGAACCGTCCTGGGAGACCTGCGGACGTCCCTCAATGAGCACCGGGGCGACCTAAGGAACACCCTAAATGAACACCGCAGTGCCCTGGATCACCGCAATGCCATTGGAGCCTCAGCAGGTTCCAACGACCCCGATGTATATCTGGAGCCAAAGCCGCGGTCACACTCCATGCGACATTCTAGTGTGACGTCAGGGGTGCCGGCGGGGAGTAACAGTGTCCTGCCTAGGGTTGGAACTGGCAGTATGGCGGCTGGTACCCCAGGTATTTATATGGCTGTATTTCCCTAGCTGTATGAGAAACTGACTAGGAGAGTATTTTTGTTAGGTGGAGGGGGGAGGAGGAAACCAAGAATGAGATGGAGAGGTATTAGAGAGGGATGGCTGAGCTGGAGAGTGCAGCATGATGGCAGACAACAGGGTAACAGGGAGTCGACTGATTTATGACCACCCCTTCTGGGATTAAGACATCTCGGTATAAACAGATAGATAGACTATTAATATTTTCCAACACTTTTTTCACCTGAACTTGACCTACAAATTCCATTTCTCCATCTTAAATGCTCATTTATAACATCAGATTGACATTATATTATGATGTTAATGATGAAGGATTGCTGTGGAAAGAGTACAGAGCCGTAACACTGTCTCTTTATGCCACTAAGCTTCATGATATAAGCTGTAAAAGGACAATATCTGGGTCAAGTTAAGGCAAAAGAACTGTAGTTATATTTACCAGCTGGTGTTCTGTTGTCAAAATATCTACATTTATCCAGTCTATATACACTTATCCAGTTTGTTATCTACATTCATCCAGTCTGTTATGTACATTTATCCAGGTGCGGCAGTGCTGGGTGTGGGTGCGTGTATTGGTGGCAGTGGGAGCTTCAGTGGAGGGTGTGGTGGTGGTGGTGCAGCGAGCTTCAATGGTGGTGGCTGTGGTGGTGGGGGCTTCACCACCGCTGGCTACAACAACACCAGTGAACGCAGCAACAGCCTCAGTTACCGCCCCAGCGTTGACCGGGCAAACAGTACCGGTAACGGCAATTTCACATATGGGGTGACGGATGCTGCCGAGAATGGTGATGGCAGTGGTGGCAGTAGTGGTGGTGGTGGTGCTGGTGTGGGGAGGGCAGGAGGAGGAGGTATCCGCTCCCCCGCATCCCCTCCTGCCCCCCTCAGCTCCCTCCCAGCGACGTATTACGACGAAAGATCCGACGACACCCCTCCCACCCCTGGTCGTGACCCCCCACCCACCCCCACTGAAAACCCGCACATATGCCTAAACCAAAGGACCAACACCGTCACATATGACACCCACGCCTCCAACCGGCCCCTGTCCTTCCCACACTCGGCGCAGCTAAGCTCGGTTCGTCGGCCAAGAGCATACGTCAACAAGATGAACCTGTACGACGGCAAGAGACGCAACCTTGTCTACGCCAACGTGGTTCCTGAGCCGCACGAGAGGAGCCACGTGTACGAAAACCTGACACAGGATAGGGCAGAGGGGCCGGCCATACCCCCCAGAACCTCACTGGTGCCTCCTGGTGGTGCGTGTGGAGCCATTGGAGGTGGTTGTGGCTCCCTGTCTGCGGTGGCTGGTGGGTGTGGCTCACTGGCGGGCATAATGAGGTCAAATGGGGGCTGTGGCTCCATAATGGTTGCCAGTGGTGGGTGTGGGCCCCTGGTGGGTATGGGCGGTGGCTGCGGACCCCTGTCAGGCGTGACGGGTGGCTGTGGCTCTTTAGGGGCCGTGCCGGGCGGCTGTGGCTCCGGCTCCTCACACTCGGGCACTACCACGGACACAGACCAACAAAACTCCCAGGTAACCTACACACTGGTGGAGCTGGAGGGAAATTCAGACTCCTCAGTCGTGGTGCCAGCAAGTCCCCAGGGGTCGGTCACGTCCTGTCCCGAGTCCCCCCACCACAGCACGGTGGAAAACTACACCCAAATAGACATGAACAAAACCCTGGCACTCAGTACTGTCAAATCACAGGGGCCGTGGGAGGACGGACTGAGGAAAACAAGGCACAATTCAACCTTTTCCAGTCCTGTGGTGCTATTGAGAAACAACTCTTCCCTGTCAGACTGATTGTTGCTGGATTTGGCCAGGTTAGGAAAGAAAATCAAGTGAGTGAGGGGGGTGGGGGGCTGTGCTGAGGTGAGTGCTGTGTTATGTGATAGAAATGTGATAACAAGTGCTGGAAGTAAGATGCTCAGTGACAGATGTGATTATAAGTGCCAGAAAAAAGGATGAATCATGCTGTACACGGTTAGACTCTATCCCATTTGACTCTACACTGAAGGCAAAGTTGCAGAAAAGTGCACTGTGTCCATGCTTGTAATGCCGATTATTTTTGTTGTTTATTGTTGTCTCAGGTTCATCTTATACACGAACCTGGTGGACTGCAGGCTGAAGTTGCCCCCTTCTCCTGCAGTCCACCATTCTCCATTTGGGGGATAAGTAATGAGTGGAGTAAAATAACTTGATGCATCCAAAGAAGGCTAGAGGGATTAATAATGTATTGGGGATGAAGAGACTGAAAGAACTAACCTGACAGCAATATTCTCAAGGTCTTCAGCACTGTAATATTTTTTGTATTTATAGTTAGTGTGTCTTCATCTGACAGTATTACGCTGCTCTCACAACTTGAACACTAAATCCTGGTTGCATAAAATCCGATGGGCTCTAGTTATGAGGTAGGACTGAGACTCCTTGGCTACCATAGTTCTCTTACAGTAGCTTGATCCAGATTATCATCCTTTTGCAGTTTATTTCACACAGCTCAGTGGCAGAAAGACAATACTGCAGCTCTCCATCCTCTTCACACCACCCTTTTTTGGCTAGAACCATATTCTACTGTTGATCTATTGCTACAACTTAGGATTCAAGATGGAAAGATGTCAGTTTTAGGGCAAGTTAGAGTAAAATGAGAATAGTTAAATCACTCCACCAATCTGACTACTCCTGGCCATCAACTGAGCTGAATGGATCTCCAAATCTTTGTCGAGTGAAAACAAACCAGCTAGCATAGGAGATCTCTGCTGTGTGTCATCTTTTCATAATGCTCTTTTCCTTGTTGATCTCACCATAAAATCATAAAAGTTATCTGTCAAACCTCCAGTGCTATCCATAAAACAGATTTGACAGTTTTCCCCCAAATTGCAGAACTATACACTTTTTATGCCAACTTGGCCTAAAATTGCCAATTCTCTATCTTGAATGCTGAGTTGCAACAATAAATTTTCATGCTATCCTCTGCACGAACCTAGCCTTGCTGTCTTATGCTTGAATGCTGAGCTGCAACACTAGATTAATGCTAGAATACGATGCTGGTCACAAAGTACTACTGAAAGGACAAAGAGGTGTGGCCTTCCCCTTTGCTGTCACTGAGTTACACGAAACACAATAAGCGGCGAAGGGATGAAAAGCTGGGCCAAGTTAAGGCGAAAGAACTAGAGTTAAGTGTAAAAAGTTGTAATATTTTTTTAATACTTCACCCACATATAACAAGGACCTACTGTGCCTGCTGTGTATGGTTTGTCTTCATCCGACAGAACTGGCCCACTTGCACCGTGAATGCTGAGTTGTGGTTGTGTGAAATCCAATGAACTGTAGTTATGAGGTAGGGATGAGTCTCCTTAGTTACTAGGGTCATTTTGTTTTTATCTGATGGAAGAGGGTCGCTTTTACAACTTGAATGCGAAGTCATGATTGTGTGATATTTAATGTGGCCTAATTGTGCCGGTGTGAATGAGTCTCCTTGGTTACCAGTCAAATTTATCTTCCAGTCTGGTCATCAATTAAGCTGTGAAGGGGCTCAGATCTTTGCCAGGTAAGAGCAAACCATCCACATCACCAGATGATTGTACTCAGCTGAGGAGGGGCATCTTCTGTTGGTTATACTGTACTCTTTTTTTTTAATGGTAACCTGGCCTAACATTACCATCTTTCCATCATGATTGCTGAGCCGTAGCAGTAGATTAGTACTAGAAGATGGTACTAGTCAGGAAGAAGTGCTATGGAAATAACTGAAATTACCATCATTCTATTGTGATGCCGAGTTGTAGTAGTTGGTGCACTAGTTTATGATACTTGGCAGGAAGAAGTGGTATGGAAAGGGCACAGAACCACGGCACTGTCACTTTCAGACACTAAGCAACACGAAATAAGCTGCAAAAGGACAAAAATCTAGGCCAAGATAAGGTGAAAAGAGTACCATATAACAGAAATAAATCCACAAATCACTGTGCCACCCTTAGTTTCCCCTACAGCTGAATATAATTGTCTGTCAGGAGCAGAAACAGTGACTTTTTCTTTCAGTGTCAGATTAACCATGAGGCAAATGAGGCACTATATTTTTTTTAAAGCAAGGAAGAGGAACAAAAGGCCAACTCACAAGATTATTCCCTCCAAGAAAAAATAGAAACATAACAGAGAGCCAAATTCAGGGGACTCCAACAAAGTGAGCCTCCACAGTTTCTTTTCCAAAGTCTTATTTCCACACTTCTTGTTAGGGGAGAGAGTTTGAATTTAAGTTAAAGTGATTGTACTGTGTTATGATGTTGTTTTTAAATATAACTGAATATAATGGTGTTCCAGATAAGTTTACATTAAAGTTATTTATGTCTGCACTGCTGTGAGTCAAATTTCAAGTGATAATGAGACTTAAGGGACAGTCCTCTCTTTCCAGATGCATTTTTATACAAAAGGGCTCCCCAAAACAAAATGGTCTCCTCAAACTTATTTACCGCAGAGCCTTACCTAACATAATCTTGCCCTGCGTTCGTGTGTGTTACTTTTTTTTAATGTTCTTTTCAGCAATAAAAAGTAATTTACAAAAAAGGATTGCTACTTAAACTTCCATTACTACTTACAAAGCTGATTCGCCAATTTCCCTCAGTTAACAGTATCAGTTGTATGAAGAAAGTTGTATTCTGAAACCTATCCCTGATACATAATGGAGGCATATTCAAAAGGGTTATGCATATTCAGAAGGGTTAATAAAAGCTGCATAAATGTGGAGTCGCACTGGGGAGAGCATCTAATCCTGTACAGTATATCTGAAGTCCGAGTGATATGATGCCATCTGGATCGGTTTTCAGTTGGGTGCAAATAGCCTTTAGTGATGTGCGTTAGGCCTTGAGTGGACTGCGAAAAGCCTCAATAGGGGTGCGAATAACCTTGAGTGGCGTGCGAAAAGCTTCAAGCATGGTGCGAATACCCATGGGTGCGTTTAACCTCAAGTGGGGTGCGCTTAGCCCTGAGGAGAGTGTGTTGAAGTTCAAGTGCGGTGCATTTAGTCTCAAGTGGGGTGCATTTAGTTTTGATTGGGGGTGATTTAAGTCGTGAGTGGGGTGCGTTTAACCTTGAGTGGGGTGTGTTTAACCCTGACTGGGGTGTGTTAAGCCTGGAATGAGTGGGAAGGACCTGATGAGCCAATTTCACACAACAATATCAAACTGAACGGTGCTTATGAGATGCTGTGCTGCAGAGAGTGACTTAAAAAAAAAAAAAAAATCAACCACTGATATCAAAGTGTAGCTCCTCCCTACTGACTCGGACCCACCCGCACCACGAAACAGACATGTGTTAATTTTTTGTACAATACCCAGTAAATGCTGCTTGGCACATATTTTTAAAAGGTGATTGAGGCATGGCGATGAGGGCTGCTATGTATGGTAAATGTGAATATAAAATGAATGAGTAATGTAAATGTCAACGAAGGCTGCTATGTAGTAATATGTGAATAAATATAAAATGTGAGTGAAAAATAATGAATAAGATATGTGGGTGGTAATGAAGGCTGCTGTGTTTTAATATATGAATAAATATTTAATGAGGGAGTGAAGACAAGTGAATGGGAAATGCAGATGGCTATGGCTGGTTTGTAGTGAATAAATATCAAATAAAAGAGTGAATGAAGATGGCTTAAAAGGGTCTGCTGGAAAAATACATGAGATGGCAGTTATGGAAAATGAAAAGTCTAGGAGAAAATTTAGGCGATGGTAGTTTGGAAAAGTTATGGAAGTAAATGGTGATGGTAGAAATAAAAAAAAAGAAAGAGAGAGAAAAAAAGGTACAGGTATAATGAGAAAATTCAAGTGATGGCAGTTATAGAAAATGAAAAGTACCTGTACGTGGAAAACATTCATCTGATGGCATTATGGAAAAATTTTCAAAATCTTTGGAGAAAAATCTGATGGTGGTAATGAAAAGGAAAAAAGTCTATGGAGGAAATAAATGTGATGGATTTATGGAAATGTAAAAAGTATGTTGATAAAAAAGCAGTCGTGGCAGCTGTGAAAACGGAACTGGTTATAACCTAAAAAATAAATTCTATACAGTATATAAATATATATATAAATATAAAGTATATATATGAAGTGTGCCAAAAAAAAAAAATCTAGAGACGCTTCAAGACTAAAAAGCGCCGAAACTATTATTATATATATATAAAATAAAAAAACACTGTAAATATGTTAATTGAGCTGGCAAGTGCTTGTGCCCTACAGAGTGATATATCGAACCTTTTTGCATTTAAGGTCACAGGCAACTTGATTTATACCGGTGGTGGAGGTGTGTGGCCGCAAGAGTGTGATCAGCATTGTGATTCTTATACGACGTCCCTCGTTATAGGCGCACTTTGTTAGTTTTTGAGGTTATAGCCTGACTGGCCTATATATTTTCTGACATACTGTAATACGCTGACTTTTCTGTATGTGATACCTCGACCTTTTTTTTTTTTTTTTTTTTTTTTGACATTATAAGCTGACTACATCTGTTTATGTTATGGCTTTATTATTATTTTTTTTTAAATTTATAAGCTCACTTTTCTTTATGTGATAGCTGGACTATTTTTTTTTTTTTTTTTTACATTATAAGCTGACAATTTTTGTTTATGTTATGGCTTCATGTTTTTTTTTTTGACCTTATAAGCTAATTTTTTTTTTATGTTATAGCTGATTTTTTTTATGTTATAGCTGATTATTTTTATGTTATAGCTGATTTTTTTTTTTTTTTTTGACAAGCTGACTTTTATTTTTTATTTTTTTTAGCTGCTACATTATAAGCTGAATTTTCTTTATGTTACAGCTGGATTTTTTTTTTTTTTTTTTACATTACAAGCAGACAATGTTATAGGCTTATTTTTTTTATTTTTTGATATTATGTGCTGCCCCCCCCGCCCCCTTTTTTTTCAACTCTCTGGACACTATACGCTGACTTTCTTGTGCTGTTTTATCTGTTAAGTTCACCACATCGTTGCACAATTTCCCGATTATTTCCCTGACCCCCAGCGATGTCTTTGTGTATGCTGTTACTGGACGATTTTATTCAAACTTAAAATGAAATCTGTTAATGAAGGGGTTAGGGAAATATTTATCTGACCCCCCTCCCCAGTTCAAAATAGCTGCCCCAAACTGATTAAAATTGTGGAGAGAGAGAGAGAGAGAGAGTGTGTAGTCAGATTAGAGAGGTTAACTTCTTTGATATGATGACACACTCTCTCTCTCTCTCTAGTATAATCAAACTAGTGAGGCTAACTCCTTTGATATGATAACTCTCTCTCTCTCTCTCTCTCTCTCTCTCAAGTATAATCAAACTAGTGAGGATAACTCCTTTGATATGATAACTCTCTCTCTCTCTCTCTCTCTCTCTAGTATAATCAAACTAGTGAGGCTAACTCCTTTGATATGATAACTCTCTCTCTCTCTCTCTCTCTCTCTCAAGGCCAATTTTTTGAACTGGAGGGGGTGGATACAGCCTTTATTAACCCCTTCACTTAAAGATGTTACCCTTAAGCTGAATAAAATCATCTAATCCGATCAATATTAAAGAGACATCACTGGATTTGGGATATCTACACTCTGTTCACTTTAACTAGGAGAAAAATGGCCATCTCTCCATCTAAAGTACCTAGCAAGAGATTAGAACACTTGAATGTAGTGCTAGTCACAAAGAAGTGCTATGGTAAGGATACAGAGCTATAGTTTTGTCCTGTCATGTCACTGAACTACAGGAAATAGGACGCAAAAGACAAAAATCTCGGCCTAGTTAAAGTGAGTGAAGTGTAGTCATTATATTGCACAAAAATTACTCATTATAGTTCCAATGCTATAGTTAAAGCTCATTTGCTAGTTTTCTCCCTAATTTTCAGGACTAATTATATGTAAAAAGTTAATTTACAGAATTAATTATTTGTAAAAAAGTTTGTGATATTAAAATTGCACAAAATATTGCTTACTGCTGTTCCATATCTAGTTATAAAGATGATTTCCCAGTTTTCCCTTAATTTATAGGACTAATGGTATTTTTAAAAAGTTTGTGATATTTTAGAATGCGTCTCTTGCCTATAACGAGGGTTGTCTTAATCCTCTCACTCCGATTGTGCACTTTTTATCTTAGGCGCGTGTTGTCGTTGGTTAGGGAGGCCCCCAGCACCTCTTCCTTACCCATTTTTGTCATTTTGCGGTACATTAATATATTCTTGCACTGGGCATGCTATATACTGTACAGGGTTGTTTGTAAATAGCACTTCACTATCATATGGCGGTGTTCTGTGTGTTGTGGGGATGGTTCAGGAGGCTAGTGTGGATGTCAGTGTGGCAATGGGAGTAGGAAATGGATAAATGATGCAGGGCAGATACTGATAACACTGACTAAGCTGTCCCCACAAGACATGAGAAATCACCCGATGGAGAGGAAATGGAGTGTTATATATGAGCCACCCTTGTGTAATTTATGCTGACATTGGTGGTAGTAGCAACCCCAGGCTTAATGCGAACCAAGTGGACTGCAGGCTGAAGTTGCCCTCTTCCTGCATTCCACCATCCTTCTTTTGGGGGGACAGGGAGAGACATGGGGGATGTTTGCATAACCAGGTAGCTGCACCACCCAGTCATATCAGTGCCACCACATGAAGGCATCCCTCTCCAGCACCATCAACATAATAGATACAAATTGTGTCAAGATAAAAATGATGTTAATTAATGGGTTGCTATTAGAAAGATATAAATTGATCTGTGTCAGCATGAAAAAGATAAAAATTAAACAGTGTCAGCATAAAAAGGATAAAACCTAATCTTTGTCAGCACAAAAAAGATGAAAACTAATCTCTCAGCATAAAGAAAGATAAAAATTAATCTGTGTCAGCATAAAAAGATATAAGTTTATCTGTGTCAGCATTAAAAACATAAAAATTAGTCTGTGTCAGCATAAAACAGATAAAAATTAATCAGTGTCACCATTAAAAAGATATAAGTTAATGTATGTCAGCATAAAAAAGACATAAATTAATCTGTGTTGACATAAGGAAGGTATAAATTCATCTTTGCCAACATAAACCACTTTTAAATAATGTACAATCAAATACTGAAGTTCATCTGCCTCTCCTGCCACAAGTTCATGGCTGGATTTATAGATGTTTGAATGTAAGGTAGTGGAGTGAGGTGTATACAGTATTACCATCCATACATGGGTGATAATACACACCTTTGGCCTCTGTGTCTCATTTAAGCATCTATGAATTCAGCAGTAAGGATGAGACAGGAGAGGCAAATAGATTTTTGTGTCTGACTGTATGAAAACAATAAAAAATAATTTGCAAAATAAATCATAATAAACAAGAGACTGATGAGGTGTAATACAGAAAATAAATCATAATTTAAAGGAGAATGATATGGTGTAATCTGCAAAGTAAATCCTAACATACGAGAGAATGGTAAGGGATAATGCGAAAAATAAATTGTACCTTACAAGATTATGGTAAGGTGTAGGATGCAAAATAAATCAACAAGAATTACTGTAATATGCGTAATAAACCATCAAGCAGTAATACGCAATACAAATCGTAACAGTCACGAGAATAATAAACAAATATATCACTAAGGAAGAGGTGCTACAAAGGTCCCTAGACTAACGAGGATATGACACTTATTCTTGCTACCTCCAGACGATTTTTATTCAGGTTGGGAAAGGTGTATTAACTGATTGAATTTGGGCGAAGTCCTATCTATACTCATTTTACTTTAAGCTGGCCTAAAATTAACATCTCTCCATCTTGAATACTGAGTTATAGTGAAAGATTAACACTAGAATAGGATGCTGGTCGTAAGAAGTGCTCTGAAGAGGATGTAGAGCTGTAACTTTTTTCCTTTTTATTTTTTAATGCCACAAAGCTACTTGAAATAAACTGCAAAATGATGAAAACCTAGGCCAAGTTAACGTGAAAAGAGCTTAGTTTATTCTTGCTGGGATATCAGTCAACTTAGGTAAGGTCTTTAAAACTGAAGGGGTGCATTAAGACTTCATGTAACCCCTCCATTTAGTCAGTCTGAAGTTGAAGCAGAAAGTCAGTAAATGGCAAGAATAAATATAAATAGATATAACCAGGCACAGTGGGTCAGTGAAGGCCTGATCTGAATCCTCCAATTCATAAAGTCTCTCCAAAATTAAGTAAAGATCTCAAATTGCTGGATTAAAATGACAGCTGTAGTTAATCTCATCAGTCTGAAGTCTTCCCCGAGTAAAGGAAAGATTGTCTGAACTGTTGGGTTTAATGATGGCTGTAGCTAATGTCTCCAGTGTGAGTTGTCTCTGAATCATCTCTCCTTAGCTGAATAAAGAGAGATTTTTTTGTGCAGTTGGGATTAGTGAAGGCAATACTTAGATCTCTCCAGTTCAGAAAGTCTCTCCCAGGTTAAGTAAAGATCGTTTACATGTTAGGGGTTGAGGAAAGATGCAGATCATCTCTCCATTTCAAAAGATCTCTCCAAGTATGAATAAGGAGGGATATTTTACGTTAGTGGGGTTACTGACGACTATCTCTCTCTCTCAAGTTGGAAATCTCTCTCCAAAGCCAAATAAAATCGTCTGGTGGCAGCAAAAATAAAATAAAAGAGTGCACTATGGGAATGAAAGGATTATCGGATTTTTTTTTTTAATTCTTGCGGTCGTGAGTGGCCGATTTAGGATTTTTCCAAACCAAAGTGCCCCCCATCCCCCCCATTCTAATTCCAACAGTTTTTCTTCCCTTCCTTGAATCAGGTAATGTATTTTTTTCCTTTAATTCATGCTAACTCCACGTTATATTTTTCAGCTTTTGGTAAGAGGGTACTGAGGGAGTTAGGGGTGGATGGTATCACTCCCCCCTCTCCATTCCAAAAATCTGTCCTGAGTAGAAGGAAACTGTTGGTTGGCAGTGGGAATAAACAGCAAAAAGGACATCACCAAACAGAGGGGAATTAAACCTTTCTGAATACAGTATGGTGATGTTTTCTGTGTGTATTCCCTCTCCTGCCATGCCGTTTTTTTCAACTAATGGTAGGTCTTGACTAATGAAGGGGTTAATGAAGGCTGTATACATGAATAACAAAATGAATAAAATGGTTGAAAGGTAGCAAAAATAAAGCACAAAATGCATGACTGGATTGGAAAGGTGAATACTTTGAATCAAATTATGTGCTGTGGTTTATTCCTGTTACCTCTAGATCATTTTATTTACCTTTAGTAGTGAGAGGGTCAGAGGTGAATCTAACACCTTAGTGGGAAAAGTCTCTCCTACACTTTGTAATATTTTCTGACCATAGCAAGAATAAACTGAAAAATACAGTACTTCATTGGATTGAAGAATTAAGCCACTTCACTTCAATGACATTTTTTTTTAAATTCTATTGTTACCTCCAGATTATTTTTACTCCGCTTTGAAGAGACTTTGAACTGGAGGGGTAACATACAGCCTTCAATAACTCCCTCTGTGGTCAGTTTGTTTTCATCTGATGGAACTGAGCTACTCCCAGGAAATACCGTGTCTTGGTAGCATGAAATTCAATAAGCCATAGATGTGAGGCAGGAATGAGTCTCCTTGGTTACTAGTTACATGTATCACCCGCCTGGATTACACCTGGCCACCATTTAAGCTGAAAGGAGTTATGGATCTTTATCAGATGAAAACCAACCAACTACAGCAGGTCTAAAGCTGAATCCTATTGTCTGGTGGAAGTAAGAATTAAAGAAAAAAAATCATTACCACATTCAAGAGTCAAGCCTCCTTCAACTGTGAAAGCGTGGAAACCTTTGCTTTGAAATCCGCTACCACTGAAAATCAACTAACCTTTTTGAAACAAGGGAAATTTCAGCCCATCCCATCCCCACACAATGACTGGTATTCTTTAAGGCTTAGAAGGCTCCCTGGCACTTCTTCTTTACTAACATTAACCCCTTCAGCCTGATAAAGATGATGGTATGAGAGTTTGCAATATTGTAGTAGTTACAGTTGAAGCCCTAGGTCCATCTGAATATTTGTGGACTGTAGGTGGATGTTGTCCTTCTCCAGTAGTCCACCATCTTGGAGGGACAGGGAGCAAGGGGAGGGACATGTATATAACCAGGCAGAGGAACCACCTTTTTATATCAGTACCACCACATGAAGGCATCCCTCTCCAGCACCAGAGAGAGACTTTGAAGAGGTTAGATATATTTTTCATAAACCTCAACACTACTGAGGTGTTCCCTACTGCTGAGGGGGTTAGTGCAGGCTGTACCTAACCCCTCTATACTCTGTTCACTTTAACTAGGCATAAATTTAGCATCTTTTCACCCTGAATGCTGAGTTGTAACTATAGAGTAATGCTAGACTATACTGCTAATCATGAAGAAGTTCTGTGAAAAGAATGTCATGCCATAGCATCATCTTATTCTGCCAGGACTCTGCAGGATATAAGCTGCAAAAGGACAGTTATCTCCACTTAGTTAAATGAATGAGCTGTAAATTGACAATTTTTGTCCTATGTTATGTAAATTCTCAAAAACAGCATGAATAAAAAATAATTCCTCAGGCTGAAAATAACGTGAAAGGAGCAACACAAATAGCTAAGGAAGAGTTGCGTCGAAGCCTCCTTGGCCAGCAAGAATACAAGCTTTGAGAACCTGCCCCAACCTCAGCTGTCTAGCTCTTTCCCTGAACCTTGTCCTGTTCCCAGATAATTCTCTATAGTTTTGAATCTTTTCCCCTTCACAGTTTTCAAAAAGATGACAAAACAGTTCCCTATAAAGTACTTTCAACTACTGAAATTTCAAAACTGACAACTTCCTAAAATGGACTTCTTTGTAGTAAAATATCAAACTTCAAATTCCCGCTTGCCTAAAGAGAATTCCTTAAAATGAACTTCCATTGCATTGAATCCCTCCCTGAAATTTGCACCTGCCTAAAAAAATAATTCTTAGAACATGCCGATACTTCCATCTCTAATTCCTGCTTCAAAACCTCCACATTTCTGAAAAAAGGGTTCTTTAAAAAATGCTCCATCTTTAAAAATTTTCCCCATAAAGCTTCCACTGGCCTTAAAAAAAATCCTTTAAATATTCTTCCATTTCCTAAAATTCCCCTCCCCTCCTTTTGAAATTTCCACTTGTGCTAATCCATAAAATAAACTGAAGAAAAATTCCGTCACAATTATCAAACTCGTCAGCGTAGATTTTATCCCCTCTCCCCCCAGAGTTTCCCGCTCAAGGTGGTGGCCATCTTGAATACACTTGTACTCACGCGATGTAGGGGTACGAGATTACTGTATTTCAAATTGTCGACCCCCCCATTCCCTCCCACCTCCTCCCCCTTCCCCTCCCCCAATGCAAGAGGCACTGGGTCATATTTTTTACGGCTTGGTGAGACTCCCTTATCTCTTTGACTATGGTGGATTATCTATGAGGTGATTTGCTTTTTGTAGATCTGAATAAGACTGTCCATTTTAGACTGGAATAAAATACTGTATGAAGTTTGTTATTCCTGACCAAAATCTTAATTATGATAGTTTTTTTTATACTGTGTTTCTCTGGAGCAAGATTTCATGGCTAATATGTTAATTGTAATAGTTTTAACACTGATGGTTCCTTTTGTTTCTCTGCCACATGGTGTTCCTTGTGAAAATGTTAATAATTAAGGTTATTATTATTTTTCTTTATGCCCCATGCTTTTCCACAGCTTAAAACTGTCTCATGTTAGTGGAAATAAAATGCAAAATAGGTAATTTGCATCCAGGGAGTTAAAAGCTCTTTCTTATCAGTTTGTTTCTGCATATGGTGTGTTGATATTCTCTTGTACAGGCAGTTCTCATGTGCTTTGTTACTAAATTACTGATAAATTAGTCCTTACCTACAGTTATTTCATAGAAGTTGTGTTTTACTTTTAATTTTCTTTTATTCTGGCAGTGCTCATTAACATCTTCACTTAAAACTATTTAATTCTGAGGCTGATGATGAATTAACACCTTTTTTCATTTAATTTTTCATGATTTATTACTGATTTGTTTGTTTACTTTTTGACACACACACACACACAAAAATTAGGTGTGGTTTATAATTTTAACCAGTCATCTATGGATCAAATGTATGTGCCATTTATAACTGTTTCACTTAAAGCAGCATTTTGCCTTTGTACATCTCAAGACTTGATCCCCCCTTCAATCTGGTGATGTACTGTATTTTCCATTTTATTTTTGCTGTCTCCATGTGATTTTATTTTAAGAAGGATGCATGGTATTGAAGGGGTTAATAAATTCTACATCTCACCCCTCAACTTTCAAAATAATCTGCTAAGGTAAATAAAAGACCCTGAAAGTATAGAGAATCAAATAAGTACATCATCTGGGAAAAATGGTGACATGAAGACTGCCTGTATGTTATCTAAGAAAACTGTCATTGTGAAGAAGAAATATGGGAGAATACTGTGGTGAAATATGCAGAATAAACCACTAAGGAAGAGGTGCTAGGGAACCTCCTAAGCCAGCTATAATATGGCCCACTGATGTGATGGAAACACTGGACATGTTAGCCATTTTGGTGCATCACAGACTACAGAAATTTAAAAATGTTTGTACCACTACGCTTTTATTATATTTTATGCTGTATTAAACTGTTTGGCTGTTACAAGAGAGGCATTATTTTACTGACAGGCATTACAGGTATTATATTTATTTATATATTCATTTATTTTTTATTGCGGGATTAATTTACAGAAAGAGGTGGCATGTAGGATATTTCAGTGCACTGGAGAATATAGGAGTTTTAATGTGAATATATGCCTAGTCTGTTATTTTTTTATGCTGTCTAAAATTGCTTGGCCATTTAAAGAACAGAATAGAGGCATTATTTTACCAAAAGGGGTGATATTATAAAACTGATTGGCAGTGAAAAATAGCACAAAGAGGCATTGTTTTACTGAAGGCATTAATGGAGATTGTTTATAACTCACTATGAGGAGGGGGATTCCTAAACTGAATTACAGTATATAGTCTTGTGGTAGCTGAAGGGAAGATATTATGACGACACTACTATTTTACTACTCTCTCTCTCTGTACTGGCCAATGATAAGTTCAGGTGAGAGGTTACATTTTAAAATCACTCGTCATGTCTTCAATCGTCTCGCTCATCATATCGTATTATTTTAAAGGCTCCAATATGCTTATGTGCCTCATCCTAGGTCATCTAAATGCGGCTCTCCACACTGCTCAATCTCTGGCAGCCTCCCTATTCAGTCCCAACCAACATTATAATCAGATACTTATTTTATTCTTGCTGGAGTTAAGAGATTCCATTCATTGTATAGGAGATGTTTAATGGCAAATGGGTTTTATTTAGTTGTCTTTAAGTTTGAAATAGTGACTTGTTTTATTGATGATTTTCTTGTTTTATTAATGACTTGTTCTATTAATGAATTGTTTTACTGATGACTTTCTTGTTTTATTAATGACTTACTTGTTTTATTAATGACATACTTGTTTTATTAAAGACTTTCTTGTTTTATTAAAGACTTTCTTGTTTTATTAATGACATACTTGTTTTATTAATGACATACTTGTTTTATTAATGACAAAATTGTTTTATTAATGACTTACTTGTCTTATTAATCTATCTATCTATATATTGCCAGACACCATAATCCCGTTTATAAATGATTTGTTTTATGAATGACTTACTTGTTTTATTAACGACTTAGTTCTTTTATTCTTGCCACTGCCATACAACTACACTCAGCTTGGTGGAAAACTCTGCTAAGTGACAGAAAGAGTAATTTTTTTCCCCCTCAGTTTATGAAAGTCCTTCCTAATGTATAAAATAAAACAGGGCGACATACGGTAGAGGCAATTTGTTTGTGTCCACCCCGTATGAGATTAAGGCGTCTGGCAATAGACAGATAGATAGAAAACAGTCTCGTAACAGCAAGAAAAGGTAGGGAAAAAAAGACACTGTAGAGAAAGGGTCAAGCAAGACAGGGAGACAGAACCCGAAGAATTGCACAAATTACGTAAACGTCATAGCGCACAAAATTATAAATATGTAAATAAAATGTATAAAATAAAATACCGCAGTCCGGTAATAGCGAGAAGAAGGTAGGGAGAAAAGACATTGTAGTGAAAGAGCCAAGCCAGGAGGACAGAATGCAAGAACTGCACAAATTTAGTAAACGTCACAGCGCACAAAATTATAAATATGTAAATAAATAAATAAATACCAGCCAATACATACAGTAGTTATAAAGGTAGATATTAAATTTATACATAGAAACAGACGAGAATGTTAAGGTGTAATGAGCTCAAATTAACCACTGGCTTCTGTACCACTAAGCTATGGCCTGTAATAATGACTGTCTGTATGGCTGGGTTTGTTCATATGTAATTATCGTGTCCGTTTACGAATATCAGCCTCTGGGGGATATTTTGAATCCAAGATGGCTGATAGTGGCTGCAAAAATACCAGTACTATAAAAAGGGTCAGGATTGAAGGGATTGATCTTTTTTTCCTTCTTTATTTTTATCCAAGGCGGATGGTGACGGCTGGGTTACAACAGAGAAAAAATGATTGAACTGAAGGCATTAATTATAAAACTTTTTGTTATTAATGATGGCTGATGGTGATAGCTCGAATAAACATAGAAAAAGGCATGAGAATGAAAAGATGAACAGCATGCTTCTTTTTGCTTCATTTATGGTATTTATTTATACTTAATCCAATATTGTCAGTGGCGATAGCAAGAAAATAGAAAAATACATCCACCTTCTCCTTTTTCATCATCATTATCATTATTATTATTATTATTATTATTATCTTTTTTTCCACAATGATCAAACATGTCCAGTCTTTCCACACACCAGGGCCTCTTGACCTCCCCATCACCCGTGTATTTTCTGTTTCCCCACCGACTGATCAGACTGCGATACAGTTTTTAAGGTTTCGTTGACTTGTATGAAATTAAACTTTACAAACTTAGCCTCAGGTTTTCATTTACCCTTGTCTGAAAATAGTTAGCATGGTTATAAGTGTTGTGAGTTATGAGACAGACAGACAAATGGAGAAATGGTGGAGCATTGTGGTGTTGATGTGGATGTGTGAGAGAGAGAGAGAGAGAGAGAGAGAGAGAGAGAGAGAGAGAGGAGAGAAACGCTAGAACTACCATGGGATGTTTTGGCCATCCTGAGAGCATGGAGAGATATAGGCTATACTCTTGTCACTCTAACTTGGCCTAAACTTACTCTCTCCATCTTAGCCACTGCGCTGTAACACGAGATTATCACAAACACACAGCACCAGTCACAAAGAAGTGGTGGGGAAAGTGTAAAGCAACACCATTATCTTTATCGGTCACTGAGCATCATGAAACAAGCTGCAAGATGAAAATATGAACCAAGTTTGGGAGAAAAAATGATGATAATGATAAATAATAAAAAATGATGATCTTGGTAAGTATAAAAAAAAGATGATAACGTTAAATATAAAAAAATGATAATGGTAAATATAAAAAAATGATGATAATGGTAAATATAAAAAAAATGATAATGGTAAGTATAAAAAAAGATGATAATGTCAAATATACAAAAATGATGATAATGGTAAATATAAAAAAACGAAGATAATGTTAAATATACAAAAATGGTGATAATGGTAAATATAAAAAAAAAAATGATAATAGTATTAAAAAATTATAATGGTTAATATAAAAAAATGATCATGGATAATGGTAAATATAAAAAAAAATGATGATAATGGTAAATATAAATAAATGATAATGGTAAGTATAAATAAATGACAATGGTAAATATAAATGATGATAGTAGTAAAAATAAAAATGATGCTAATGGTAAATATAATGAAATGGAATACATGGCACAGATCCACACCAAGTGCTTGTGGGTTTGGGTGGGAGTTTTACAATAATAAAACCCATACCAGCAGCTCCAGTGGTCAGGGGTGTGGGTGGGAATGTCTATGAGTTACACTGAGGCAGACCTACCCCGCCACACCAGCATGTATTTGGTGTGGATGTGGCCTTAGAAAGCTCAAGAAAATACACAAAGTAATTATGATCCTTACTGTTCTATGGTAAATAAATACTGTTCCATATTATTATTTTTATTATTATTATTCATTCATTCACTCATCATCCAATCCTACATTGCCCCATGTGAAGCGTAGGAGCCTGGGGCTAGGCAAGTTGGTCCTGACATGTAAGATGAGAGTGACCAGCCTCACTCATCCCTGAGCAGCTTTACGTGAGCAATAAACCCCAACCACCCTGTGGATATAAACTTTCACAGGCTCAGTCCAATTGGAGCGCTGTAATTACCCACTAAACCACCAGGTGCCTAAATATTACTATCATTACTGTATTGTCTTGCCTGCTAGTCTTCAGCGGAATACTTGTGTGTGGTAAATAATGTGATGTTATGGTCTGGCTGTGTGAAGAGAATGTAGTGAGACTATGAGTGTATGTGGGTGAGATGGAGGGGGATGGAAGACAGGATGAGGTGGTGGGAGAAGGGGGAGGGTGAGACTGAGGATGAGGTGGTGGGAGAAAGCGGAGGGTGAGACTGAGGATGAGGTGGAGAGAGCAAGGAGATGAGACTGAAGATGAGGTGAAAGGATGGGGTGGAGAGGTACACGAGAGAGGGTGGTGTGAGTCGGTCAGAGGGGAGCCTGACGGTAGAAGATAGAGTACCATGGTGATTTGTTTGTGGCCACGCCTTCCAGGACTAACACATCTGGCTATAGATATAAGGCATCTGGCTATAAAAATAAGGCACTGGCTATAAAAATAAGGCATCTGGCTATAAAAATAAGGCATCTGGCTATAAAAATAAGGCATCTGGGTATAAATATAAGGCATCTGGCTATAGATAAACAGATAGAAAGACAGAGAGACGGACAAAATAATAGATTCATTCACTCATCTACTAATGTTGGGAGATAGACAGAATGACAGACAGATGTTTTTGCTTAACTATTAGTGTTGGGAGATAAATAGACAGATGGACAGATAGAGATTTAGATAGACAGACATATGTTCACTCACCTATTAGCATCGTAAGCAGCTGTTCCCTGGTAAATACTGTACTGTGGTGTTAGGTTCAGTGGAGGCTACAACTGAGGGTTTCCTATGCACTGGAAGCCTAATTCTTTCAGTCTCCTGTCTCTCTCCTACGCTGTATCAAGAATATAATATAAAAGCTGTTATTGTACTGAAGGATAAGGCAAAATAGTCTGGTTGTAGCAAGAATGTTAAATAAAAAAAAATGGTAAGTGAGATATTAAACAAAATATGTACACTCTGTTTATGTGATGGAACTGTACTCTTTTTTTACTCTAACCTGGCCTAAACTGCCATCTTTCCATACTGACTGTTCAGTTGTAAAAATAGATTACCACTTGAATATGATGCTAGGCATGAAAAAGTGCTATGGAAAGGATGTAGAGCCAATGCAATGTCTTTTTATCTGTCACTGTCCTATGTGAAATAAGCTGCAAAAGGATGAAACTCTGGGCCAAGTTAGAGTAAGAGCAGTATAGTCACTCCCACAGCTTGCATACTAAACTGTGACTACATGAAATTCCTAGAGCCTTAAAAAATGAGGCAGGGGTTGCTCTCCCTTGTTATTAGTCAAATCTGCCCTCCAGTCGGACTACACCAGGTTATCGGTTCAACTAAATGGGGTTGCGGATCACTGCCAGGTTACAGTACAAGCACTATAATTACTGAGCTCACCAACATACAGCTTAACAGAATCATCTTTGGCCAAGTCAACGGAAAGTGAGTTGGATATGCTTTTTACACTATTATAATACAGAATGACACACAGGTATAACAATTAAAATACTGTCTAGATAATGAAAGTATATTAGATACATCCACTAAGAGATCTCAAGCATCAGGTGAATTATAGATACAGTATATGGTTATATTTTCATACTGGTTGCAATAAAGTGGCCTGGAAGCATTTCTGTCACTACCATCCCTTGTTTACCAGTTCCCAGGAAGGACCAAGGTGCTGGAAATAATGATGATGATGATTACGATGATGATGATGATGATGATTATAAATACTGAGTGAAATACAGAGGAATAAAGTAACTACAGGATATACTGTAATCGTAACTACTGGACTACACAGCCTTACACAGCACCCTATACATTCCTGATAATGCAGGGAAATAAAAGACTGAATGATGGATGGATGGATACATGGATGGAGGGAGGATTTTCATATATAGCTAGGAAAAAATAATCCCATTTGGCCTTCAGTAACTAGTTTCATAGATGAGAACTCAACCCACACTGATATAGCATCTTTTGCTCAAAATAAACCTTAAATAACCTACAGTTTCTCAAAAAAAATCTCAAAGGACAAGATATATAAATGAAATTAAGTCACCAACTAAAGATCATACCCAGGTGACAAGGGAAGACCATCATTCAGAAGAGGGTGTGTAAACCACTGGACCTCCCTGATCATATTATCTATCTATCCATCATCTAATCCTTTTATTTACTTACTGGTATTTATTTATCCTTTATTTCTTCCCTATCAGGAGTGAAGGGGCCCAGAGCAATGGTGCTCAGTCCTGACATTTAATGTGAGGGTGACCAGTATCACTCCTTCCACAAACACTGTACAAGTACTCCTCAACCTACATAATTAACTGGTTCCTGCTGCTCTTACGTAAGTTGAATCTTTACATAAGTCATTATTTACTCTTGGAGTTGCGTAATATCTTTAATGAACACTCAATATCCACTCAGTAATCATGCTTTTGTCCAGTAAACATAAACAAACATAAACTGTAATTCATTTATGCACAAAAGTAAATAAAAATATGTATGTAGGGTGGAAGAAACTGGCAGCCAACAACTCTCACCCTGTCTGCCACCCTCACTGACATCAACGGTGTATTGGTGCGTCACCATGGTAACATGTCTCTCCCAACTCCCTTAATGATATCCACTTTCATTTCCATCGTTATATAGTATTGTCGTTTGTTTTTTGCTGCTGCTCTTACCATCAACATTACTCTTCTATTTTTGAGACATGCTGAAGGTCAAAATAATTAAAAACACAACCATGTACCTCCTGCCACAACAATAACTGCAAGTGTAGTGCAAAAACAAACTCAGCAAACTATAGTCAAACCAGAATATGATGAGCTCTGAGGTGGGGCAGGTAAGAAAAGCGCATATGCCAAACATTTAAACCGTCAACTTTACATTGTTGAATGTTAAGATATTAACAACTTTATATTAGCTTGAAATACTCCATATATAATATATTATTAAAAAAAAAAATTCATAGTAACGATTTACTTTCTTTATAAGAATATAAACAACGACTCAATACAACATGTGACAACGTTGTTTAGACCACGCTGCCACATTTCCGGTGACCCGTGTGTTTGGGTCAGTCACGGCCACTCACCTACCACCCACCATGGACTGTTTATAGCTTGTATTTTTATACTATAATAGCCGATAATAGCCTTAATGGAACCAAAAAGACTAAACGTAACAAAAGGACAGTAGCATATTTTTGGCGGAGTAATCCCATTCAAAATATTATAGAAAACGTTGGATACCAGGTGGTTTTGTTTTGGTAAGGATATGGCAGCGCTGTACTTAATTCCCCTCTCCACCCCAGAGCTCATCATATTCTGGTTTGACTGTAACAGGTGGCAAGCACACAGATGCCACCTGGTGCCTGAATAACGAAGGAGGACTTGGTGTGCAATTTAAATAGGTAGAAGAGGTATTTTCATATTTTTATCTTTGAAAGTATTTTTTACGTTTCTCGAAATTTACCCAAGTAGAGGAGTACTTGTATGTGAGTGGTAAATCCCACCCCCACCCCCCAGATGTAAACCTTTAACAGCTACATCCAGTTGGACTGCCGTAACCCATTAGACTATAAAGCACCATCTGATTATATGGATATCACTAAATATAGTAAATGGCTTCCTGGGTTACAGGACACCATTTAGTGTGTCACTCAGTGTAGCGTCACCTGAAGGTAGCACTACATCGTGTGAGTGGATGGCAGATGCCCCCACCTAGCACCACCCAGCACTTACACAGTAAATACTTAGAACTCCTCTGACAGAAAGCTAAGGCACTGGTCGAGGTGTTCATGTATCATCTTCTCCCTGACTCTCTCCATGCACGAGGGACACGTCACAAAATCAGGATCTTCAAAACCTTGGTCCTGGGAACCATGTGGATGCTTTGTGGGGGTACTCCTTGATTTGCCCTTTGAGCCACTCCCTTTGGAATACCCAGGTGACGTTTTTCGTTGATGTTTTCCACCATTAACGTCACCATCTGGGGTGTTTTCGCGGGAATTTTTGTAAAAGTCCAAATCCTCACCATCGTCATCATCATCACCTGAGTCAACACAGAACTGAAGGTGGAAGTCCCTCTCGGCAACCAGTATGTCAGACCCACAGTTGGGGCAGGCCATCGTCTCCCACTCACCCCACACACCCCCAGAACTAAATCCTCCCCTTGTAGATCCACTTCCATCCCTGCTACCTTCCACTAATCCACACATAGGTCGGCTTTGGCTTCCACTTCCTTTTGCTGATCCAAATGCTCCTCTCTTCCCAGAGTTCCTACCTCCACTTCCAGACCCTCCACCACTACGCCCAGCCCCTTGATGTCCACTTCTAACCTGCTTTCCTTCCTCTAATCCACCTTCTTCCACTAATCCCTCTTTTTTCACTCCCACAGGCTTGGTCCCACTCCCCAAATCCACCTCATCAAGGAAGTCCATGTCAAAGTCCATATCACTGCCAAAACACTCCTCTACATGCTGATCATAAGCCACCGACGCCACGGATATGCCACACACCGGGCATTTTGTACTCAGTTTACTTGGACTCAGGCAATTTGTATTCGACAGTGACTTATTTGGACTTGGACTACTGTAACTTTGATTGAGGTTCATCGTAAAGGATTGTCGTTGCCCCTGGGTGGCTCCATGAAATTCCACTGGATTTACCGTTGGCTTCCCTGTGTCATTCAGTCTTTTCATATTGTTGCCAATTTTAGATGGGGTAAATGTAAGACCACCTGCATTTTCCACTACATGAGTCTGGTTTTGATAGGAACTGTAAGCACTGTCGGATCTCTGTTTTGACTTCTCCTTCGCCTCCTGGAATCTCTTCATGTACTTATCAACTTCAGAGGAGATTATGGACGTTTGTTTCCTCTTGAATGACCCCTCGAACCCCGGCCCTGATCCCGATGTATGACCTAAACTACCTCGCTCAGATGGAGAACCTGAAAAGTCCTTGCTAGATGAGTGAGTGGAGCCATATCCTTGTCTAACTTGTGATGAATTAAAGATCTGGGATGACTGGTGACTATTTTGACTAGCATTTATAGCCTCTTTGTACCTCCTTAAATACTTGTGAATATTGAGATTTTGGAGGTTCTTTGGGACGTACGAGTAGTTAATCCTGCCGTGAACCCGAGCACACACCTCCAAAGGCACACTCTTACCTTGTCTCTGTGTACTACTGACTTCTGCTGGTTTCCTAATCTGACTGGCATTCCTAATCTGGCTGGCATTCACGGCCTCCTTGTACCTCCTTATATACTTATGGATATTAAGATTCTTCAGGTTCTTTGGGATGTACGAGTAGTTCATCCTGCCGTCAACCCGAGCATACACCTCCAAAGGCACACTCTTGCCCTGTCTTTGAGTGCTGTTGTCATATGCTTGTTTGGTCTCATTCTGGGATAGAAGTATGGACTGCTTGGTGTTGGCATACTTTGATTTTATCCTCTCAACAACGGAACTCTCGTTAAAATCAACACTACTTGTGCTGGGCTCAGATTTAATGGCAAACTGTGGCTGTACTTTACTAGGACTCTGATTGGAATTGTAATGGCTGATTCTAACTTTGCCTGGCTGATAATACTCATCACTGTATGACTGGGTTTTAGTAGGACTGGGAGAGTTAGTGGTTGATTGACTGGATGCTGAATGAACTCTTTGACCAGATGCACCCCACCTCCCATCTCCTCTCCCTCCTATCTTTGCTCCACGGTTTCCTCCACCTCTCCATGTCCCTCTGAAGTTTCCTCCACCACTCCCAGACCCCTCATTTTTCTCTCTATTGACCCCTGGCCCTGCAATCTTATGGAAGGTGCCGCCACACTCATTCAAGTGTCGCTCGTACCACCTATCCGTGGGTCCTGGTGGGTTGGAGATGGCGCGGCGCAGGATGCCATAGAAGGGGCGACGGTTGACACAGGGGCCGTCGCAGCGATACACGTGAACCCGGAACTTGTCCACCTCCTTCCGAAAGTTGTGGTAGAGCTGTGGAGAGAGAAGGATATAAAAAACAAACAGCTATGCCTCAATTTAAGCAACCTTTTTTAACTTTTTTTTTTTTTGTACAGTCTACATCAGTTCCAAAAAACTTCCCTATTCAAGCTCCACTGCCGCTTACAAGGCTAATTTATCAGCACTAAAACATGTAGAGGAGACCGGGCCTTGTTGTAGCCTGGTCGGTGGTGGTTGGCTTGTTAGGAAAGTAGTTATCTGAGAGGTGCATGAGGAGTTACATGGAGAGATATACAAATAAATCAGGAAGCGAAAGTGTGTCATGGTGCTGATGTGGTTGTGACTGAAAGCATTTTGAGAAATAATCTGAGATGGTCTGGCCATGTGGAAAGGTGGAGAATGAGAGACAGAGAGAGGTGGAGGAGGGAAGGTGAGATGGGAGGCTGAGGATGAGATGATGAGACAGGGTGGAGAGGTACTGTATATAACATGGGGGGGATGATGTGGAGGTAATTCATTTATGGCCACCTTACAGGGTTACAGTGTCTGCCAGTCGACAGACAGATCAAGAGAAGATACAAAATTGGAAAAGGAAAGCATAAAAGAACACGAATTACCAAGAATGGCCACTGAAATGCATCAAACATCCATCTATGCCTTCTAAACTCTCAGCTTCATCTTAGGTGGAAATTGTGGGTACATGTACTGCCTCTTTTTATAAACATCTGCTAATGCCAGACACTTTTATTCAACACACAGCAGGCTTTTCAAACTGGAGGACTAGATACTGTATAATATTCATCAACCCCAGTGCTAGTACAGATCCCTCCTTCTTAACCCTTTAACCGCGGGCATTGTTTTGCCCCGACTGGCCTCTCCCGCGGGGGTTTCGACCAAAATGTAAACAAACTTTAAACCTTTATAACTCTGCACAGAATAAATCTAGAGCGAAAAATAAGGTACCATTAGAAAGTACTAACCTTCGGCTTTGCAGTGATGTAGGTTTCATGATTTCCTTGACTATCACTGGATGGGCAGTGCCATTAGAAGTGAGCGATCTAAAATCACTATTTTTCGCTCACACACCATTACCTTCGCTCATACACCATTACCAAATGCCAACCTCATTCTGATAATAATACTATAAACATATATGAACACTGCACATACGATAAACACCCACTCTGTGTTCACTGAGGCAGGTAAAAGGCACTGTAATTACCCGCACTTCACTGCCACATCAGCGGTGTTGTAATCACTATTTTTCGCTCACACACCATTACCAAATGCCAACCTCATTCTGATAATAATACTATAAACATATATGAACACTGCACATACGATAAACACCCACTCTGTGTTCACTGAGGCAGGTAAAAGGCACTGTAATTGCCTGCACTTCACTTCCACATCAGCAGTGTTCTCACTCACACAGCTGGACAGATACCGATGCGTGTTTGGTCCGGGGTGGGGTGGGGGGCCCAGGGGGTGGGAGGTGGAGCCCCAGGGGGGGGGAGGGAGGTGGGGGTCAGCTGGAGTGAAAGAACTTAATAGCTACTCTCCCTTGAAACAAATGACGCACGGAAAAAATGCGGGGTATTCAAAATATTCACAAACATTCGAGAATGACACCCGCGGTTTGGTCCAGTTTTTGCAATGTCATTCTGGAATGACACCCGCGGTTAAAGGGTTAAGCTGAATGGTGTTGCAGAGGATCATTTTCTTGCGGTGGCACTGACAATTATAAATGGCTGGCTCCACTGCCTGATTCTACAAACATCCCTCAACTTCATCAATCTCCCAAAAGAAGGATGGTGGGCTGCATAAGAAGGGAAACCTCATTCTGTAGTCCACCAAGTTCACATTTCAGATGAACTTGGGGCTGCAACTACTACTACTTGAGCTGAATAAAACTGTATGCAGATAAGAATAAAATAAGAAAAGACAATACCATATGTCACTGGACTGAGAGGGCTAATCTTGGTACCTACAGATAATTATTCTCAGTTTAGGGGAGACTTCTGGTAGTGGGAAAGTTACTGACGCCTACATCTGACTCCTCCAGTTTGAAAAGTCTCCCTGAAGCTGAAAAATATTGTCTGGTGAAAGCAAGCACACAACACCTTTTCCTTCTCAGTTACTTTTGTATCCAGTAAATCATTATAGTTTTGTAAGATATCTATGTAATATATGTGGATAGGTTTGAGATATAAATAACATACGGTACAAGACAATATTAAGCTTTGGATTGCTTTCATCTGAGGGAGCCGTGTCACACTCACAATTATAATGTTTAGTCTACTGCATAACAATCATTGAGACTTAGTTATGGAGTAGGAATGTGTCTCCTTGGTTAACAGTCAAATCCAACCTCCACTCTAACTACACTTGGCTAACAACCAAACTGAAAAGTTTTATAAAAATCTGGCAGGAGTAAATGCCCTCAATGGTGCAACATATCTGCTAATGATGAAGTGCTGGAAATCTTAACATAATGAGAATATGCGGTAACACACTGACACACAGAGATATGAAGGGACACAGACAGACAGATAAATACACAGGCAGACAGATACATGCAGATAAACTAATGATAGATGACTGCCAATAAACATACACACACACACACACACACACACACACACACACACACACACACACACACACACACACACACACACACACACACACACACACACACACAAATACTAAAAACATATAGGCCCTCTAACCGTAATTTTAGAGCCCTGTGCGCTGTTTATCCTGTGCATGTGTGCACGGAACTCGGGCCCATGGCTGTCGTGGTACTTGTTGCCCTGCGTTATATGTAGGTACGCGTGTATCATCTCATGCTGTGGGAAACAACAGTGTCAGTGTTTGTAAATATGTGTAAATGCTAATGATAATATTATAAAAAGACATCACCACTACAGCACTAACAACCACTATCCTTATTCATTAAATGCTTGGGCTGTCTCATACAGGGCAGGTGTACTGGTACTGAAGTGGTGTTTTTACAACATGTTGGTGGTCTTATGGCAGATAATGAAGTCTGTTTTACTGAAATTAAAATATTTAAACTGCTCCCTATCTCAGCCTGGAATTCAAATCATGTCCATTAGGACAATAAACAGGCCACCTCCCTTCCAACTTGGTCACCAATAATGAATTAATAGTCATTCAACGACAAAAATTCTAAAGACAAACATTAGTGAATGGATATTTCTTAACTAAGCTTTATACAGAGTACTTTAATTCCTTCTTCATTGTTGGCTGAGAGAAAAAAAAAATGACCTTTACAAACAAGAGAATGTTACTGGAGAACATCTTCTAAAAACTTATCACACTATTTTAAAATGTAAAGATGGAAGACTGAAGAGATAGATTTTAACTGAGTGTACCTGCCTACCAGTACCAAGTGATCAACAGTGAACCATTGACTCAAGGCCATCTACTCTGTTACAGTCATGGTGGGGTGCTCATCACATCTGGCAACAGGAAGTGCTGCTGAGGCTGGTTAATTCTCCTCTCAGTTCAAAGCATACATCTCTTACATGTGTAACTTGGCTTTGTGTTCCTTAGTAGTAGTAGTAGCAGTAGTAGTAGTAAATGCAGCAGTAGCAGTAGTAGTAACAGTAGTAGCAGAGTGATTCTGGTCTGTCTCAATGAGCAGATCCATCAACCACAGGCAAGTAATCACCCCCGATGGACTGTCCCGTGTGGTGAACCAATATTCTTTAAAGCAGACGACATCTTGCCACAACCAGGCATGGGGAAGAGTGTGGAGGTTCCTGGATGGATGCTGCAATTGCATCTCTCAACCCACTTAACATGGGTACCGTAAGCGCCACATCAGCCAGTTATTTGGTTATATGTTTTCTACCAAGCAATGGGAATGGTTTCCTGGGTGGGTTAAAGGAAATCAATAGGCTTGCCACTCAAATTAGAGTCACCTTACGAAGTAGGCAGCACTACATCAAGTGAAAGGATGATGGTGACCACCACCTACCACCCTAGGTTACAGTAATGTAACAGGTATGATGTGCACCCCATGGCTATATTACAGAGAATGGCCTGAAGCAAATGGTGCTCAAATTTACATATCCACAATACTGGACAGGGATGCCTCATGTGGTGGTAATGATATACCCAAGCTGCTCCAATGCCTGGCTACACAAACACCCCTCCTTAACCCCCCTAAAGAAGGATGGTTCACTGCCAGAGATGGCAAAATTAACCTCCAGTGCATCAGGATCACATTTCAGATGAACCTGGGGTAACAACAATCATACTTACTACCATACAATAACTACAGCATCAGTACATCATCAAAAAACAAGGTGACATGGGACTTGATGCACTAACTTCAGAAGGTGATTCAATGGCTGATTTTAAGTAAAGAATACTAAACTAACAAGCATTCAATTTTCAGCCATTACAGACCTACAATTACTATGAACTTAAGGGTTAATTATGAGGGAGACCATTTTTGCCCACCAAGTCATCAGACACTCCTGAATTAAGCATATCAAGTCTCAGAACACCCTGTATATTCCTACCTACTTACCTACCTACCTACCTATCTGCCTGCCTACTTATCTACCTATCTACCTACCTACCTATGCACCTACTGACCAGCAAAGTGTTGATGGTATCTGAATGTGGTCTCTGTGAGAGAAGTGGCTGACTAAGTCGAATGGAACACCAGGATTTTCGGCCGCGACTCCGGTACACTGTCTTGCCAGCAAGCCTGTGGAAGGATCATCGGGTATGGTAAGTAGCAAGTTGGCTGAATAGTTGATGCAGTAGCTTTCACAGCACCTTTCACAGTTACATCACTTTACCTCTTGTGATGGTATATGCAAACATGGAAGGTTTAAGTGGCTTGCAAGGTTAGGTTCATTGGCAGGGTGGATGGCTAATGTCAAGGGAGGCCTGAGGGGGGGGAACTTAAGTACCCATTTTTTTTCGATGCTATTATATATATTTTGACAGACTTTTGAGGGTCACTTCTGTTGGAAAAGCATTATTTCGTCATAGTGGCAATGGGGAAGGGATGGTAAAACTGCAAAATGGGCCACTTCTGATAAATGAGCATTAATAACATTTGAAACACATGAAAATCCATTAAAAACACTGGAAATGGATATGAAAACAAAGACATGTGTTAAACAATTATACCGTAATACTACAACTACTACTACTACAAAAACTGTCACTTCAGAATGACAGTCGAACAGAGTGTTTCTCAATCCCTGTCGTGTCTAATACAATATCTTAAGCTTGTGGTATCAACAATATACTATGTTGGGCATGACATACTGTGCTGCAATGGTTGATCTTCGAAGCTAATGACAGATTTGATTCAGAACAGAAAATAAACAAAATTCACACAGAATCGCCTCTAAACTCACAGGGTCATACGGGGGCTCCATGTGACTCTCACTGAGTTCAGCTTCTCCTCAAAATATTTTTTGTTAAACTCCTCGAACATTTTCCATACATCCATCTTGCTACGAAGACGATAACCCCTCAGATGTCAGAATATTTGGAGGCTGTTATTTAGACTCTGGCTTTTAAATACTTCAGCAGGGGAAATGGCATGTATTCTGTGACCCTGGCTGTCAGAAGGCTGGTGTTTGGTGTAGTACTAAGTAAAGTTTAAGGAAAATCTGGAGACCTGTCACTCAAACAAAACAAAACAAAAATATTATTATCTAGGCCAACTGATTATTTCATTTATAACATTATTATGACACAAAGAGCAGAAAGTACTCCATTCTTTATTCCTAATTTTCTTATAAAAACTACATGAAAACAATAATACCCAATTTGCTAGTTAATAGTTACAAAACGGAACAAACGTAAGACAAGATTGGCTAATGCTAAACGTCATGCACAACTTATCAGCATGAAGTTTGTAAATGTCTGCATATGGTGAGTAGCATATAAAATGCAAGCAAATGTGTAATATATATAAAAATGAGGTATCCATTATGAAAATGTATCCCAAACGTTTAAGGAAGTAAATAAACAATCGATGAAACAAATGCTATAATGCGAGTTGTAGAAACCATATAACGTTTCTTCTTATTCCAGGTCATTTTAGCCAAGGTCTAATAATAAAACTGCCAGCTCTATGCTCGTGAAGTGCGAGCGCTACCACTGGTCCCAGCCATGATTGGGGCTCTGTGATTTCGGCTCAATGGGAGAATGATCTAAGTCCGCCATTCAGTCAGCCTAAAAAAAAAATTATTGTGAGGGAAAGTGCTTTCAAATGAAGAGCAGACTGTTATCTGTGATTTAGCCGTTTTGTGCGACTGTAAAGGACACTGGGAACGGATTTAGCTGGGAACGAGGGGACGTACGCTCCCCTTATTGAAGGCGGACGAATGATTACTTGAAATGTTACTTACCATAACAATATGCCATAAATGTTATTACAGAATCACTGTCACATCATCTAATTTATCACAAATCCAGAAAAAATGACGAGCAAAACTAATCCAACTTAAACTCTTGGAATAATGCAAACTTCCCATTGTCTGTTACATCAGTTTACTTATATCTTAGAACAGGCAACTCTCCCAAAAAGGTTAAGCAATATTAGTTTCTTTGCATAATGACTGGAAGAGTAAGAGGGCATCATGATTATCCAGTTAAACCAAAATAATAAAAGGAAAGACGAACTGGCTTGAGGGCGAATCATCCATCTTCCGCTTCAATTTTGACATATCAATCTCTCATAACAGGTAAAAAAATATTGGCCATAATTTCCCACTTATATTACTCTTAATCCATGACTAGGTTATTTGGTACAGTAGCGATATAAGGAAGTGAAAAATAAAGAAAATTAACAGTAGAAATGTGAATGTAGTAGTGGAAGATGACTAAGTGTTGTGTATTATAATTTAGGCTTAATTTTACTGTGTTAAATTGATATTGATTGGTTTAAATTGATTCATCTGATTGTACTCAACGCCTGGCTAATGGGAAGCAACATACTAGCTGTCACAATAGTTAATTATCCTGTAGTTCATTGTCAGGTTTGGTTTCCGCATCATTAAATTCATTCACTACGATGACGTCAATGCTAGAGAGGGATGCCTTCACGTGACGGCAGCGATTTGACAGGGTGGTGGAGCTGCCTGGTTACACAAACATGCCACAGCTGCCTCCCTATCCCTTAAAAAGAGGATGGTGGGGCTGCTTGAGGATGGTAACTGCAGCCTCCAGTCCGATGAACCAGGGACTACACCTGTTCCCATCAGTAAGGGTCAGAATTGAAGACAGCAACGTGTGTATTTTAGGTAAATATTAAGGTATATGTTTACAGAACTATAACACTGGATTCTAATGGAATAATTATGTGAATCAATTCGTTGCTTCTTTGTCAATTTTCTTCTATGACATTTCTTCTGTAAATAAAAAAATGAACGAGATGTTTTGGGGTCTTTAATGATGCACTGTGGCTTTGTAAACATTAACTCCAATCTACCGGTATCCTTTTTTTTCTTAATGGTGAAAATAAACAAAAAAATGAGTTTCAAGTCATTTTTGGCATTAACCTACCCAGATGCCACATAACCTAATGTAGATCTGTGTTATTCAAGCCTAATTGAAACCATTTTCCAGTCTTGGCCTTAGTCGTCGGTAGGGTCCATCTTCACTCTGATTTCAGATTTGGAAACATGAAGTGGTGGGGGACAGGGCAACATGGAGGTGATTTGTTTGTGGCCACCCCTTGTGGGATTGAGGTGTCTGGCAATAGATAGAGATGAACCCCCTTCTGGCCCCCTGATTGGCTGACTCATAACCATAATGCATCAGCGAAACAAAAGCACACCACCTGTGACCATATGTACCACATGAAGCAAAGATTCCTACTGCCTATGACCTCCAGTCTTTCAAACAGTGTGTCCAGGCATTTCAAAATGAATGATCTTGAATTTGGCTTACTGTTATTTTTGTTTTTTCTTGTTGGGAACAGTTTGCAGGCTCCTGGCCTTTGGTTCCTTCTTCCTTGCATAAAAAAAGAAAGAAAAAAAGTAAGAGGTATTAGTAAGCCTCCTAACTGCAAGAGAATACCACCCCTCATCTCCAACCACTTGACATCACCCCCTCCATGGAAGCACCTCTTATACTTCACAGGCCATTGAAGAGTATTATTTTTATTATTATTATTATTATTATTAATTATTATTATTATTATTACTCTTATTATTATTATTATTATTATTATTATTATTGTCAGTCATAAAGTGCTACATGTTCCAAAACCAAAGTTTACCCAGGTGCAATGCCTTAGTCCTTATCATAAAAAGGGACCTTGGCATAAAACTAAAAAAAGCTATATATTTATATTGCTATTATTATTACTATTATTACTGGGTATTATGTAGCTACCCGGTACTTTTTTTTTTCTCTCTCTCTCTGCAGGATTAGCTATACTGAACCGTCACATATTCCGTGATACTTGCAGTCCTCAGTATATATCAGGGATGCATATATACTGAGGATCCATGTCATAGCTTTTTCTGTAAAATTGGTATTGTAAATTGGGTAAACCCAGTAAATAAATCTGATCTGTAGCGGTGGAGGTCCCTGGCAGTTTTTAATTCAATTTTGACTTTATACTAAAAAAAAAAAAAAGGATTTGAAATTATTTCCACATGTCCTTTAACCATGGCGTATTTCCAAAGCATATGTTGTTATAGTCCCAGGTTCATGTGGATGTCAACCCGGTGGACTGCAGGTGGAAGTTGCCGTTCTCTTGCAGTCCACTGTCCTCCAGTCAGGGGAGAGGGAGGGAAATGAGGGTGTATAACTACAGTGAATCTGTCTGGTTTCATCTGTGGCACCGCTTGAAGGCTTCCCACTCTGGCATCCATCTAAGGCTGAATAAGGACAGATAAACTGGAATGGAAGGGACTTTTCATTAAATCCACCATTTTACTGTTTTAATTCTTCCACAGGGGCATGACGGAGGGTGAGGGTGAGGAACAGGAGACCCTAATCCGCGCTGATGACCTGGAGACGCTGGGGGTGGACACGGTGGCCGGGGCGGGGCGGGGGGAGGCTGGGGTTGGGGTGGGTGGTGTGGGGGTGGGGGTGTGTGTGTCGTCTCTCCTCCACCCCCCAGCACCACCCACATGGCACCTTCCACTACACTGCCTGGCGCTGGTTATCGTCACGGCAACGCTTGTCATCCTCATGCCAGTATATCTAGAGGTAATGCTGGTGAGAACGTTATCATTGTACTTATTTACCCTTGACACATGCATCGCCATCTATATTTGCTCCATCCAAGTGATTAAAATAGACAGTTGAAGCACATTTTATGCTTTATGGTGATGATTAAACAAGGGATGCATGCAGTTTTTAGTTTGTTGCATGAGTGAATGACTTCTAGTGGTGTATGTAAATATGGTGTTAAAGGGTAAAAACACATGAAGTTTTGCATGTGAGGTGGAGACAAGGTTTTGAAGGTTTGGATGATGGTGTGGTCCACATCAATCGCCCTCCAGTGTGATATTTGTACTATTTTCTTTATTTCTTTATCTGTTTATTTATTTATTTATTTATTTTTGTCATTATATCACCCCGCCTCGTTGATGGGAAATAGGGTTGGTATTGTGTATTTATTTATTTATTTATTTTTTGACAGCTGCTCAAAATTTTTGCTTAACCCTTTAACCGCGGGTATTGTTTTGGCCTGACTGTCCTCTCCCGTGGGGGTTTCAGCCAAATGTAAACAAACCTTTAAACCTTAATAACTCTGCACAGAATAAAGCTAGAGAAAAAAATAAGGTACCATTAGAAAGTACTAACCTTCAGCTTTCCATTGATGTAGGTTTCATGACTTTGTTGACTTTCACAGGACGGGCAGTGCCGTTAGAAGTGAGGGGTGTAAAATCACTATTTTTCGCTCACACACCATTACCTTCGCTCATACACCATTACCAAATGCCAACCTCATTCTGATGATAATACTATAAACATATATGAACACTGCACATACGATAAACACCCACTCTGTGTTCACTGAGGCAGGTAAAAGGCACTGTAATTACCCACACTTCACTGCCACATCAGCGGTGTTGTAATCACTATTTTTCGCTCACACACCATTACCAAATGCCAACCTCATTCTGATAATAATACTATAAACATATATGAACACTGCACATACGATAAATACCCACTCTGTGTTCACTAAGGCAGGTAAAAGGCACTGTAATTGCCTGCACTTCACTATCACATCAGCAGTGTTGTCACTCACACAGCTGGACAGATACTGATGCGTGTTTGGTCCGGGGTGAGGTGGGGGGGCCCAGGGGGTGGGAGGTGGGGCCCCAGGGGGGGGAAGAGGGAGGTGTGGGTCGGCTGGAGTGAAAGAACTTAATAGCTACTCTCCCTTGAAACAATTGGCGCACGGAAAAAACGCGGGGTATTCAAAATATTCACAAACATTCGAGAATGACACCCGCGGTTTGGTCCAGTTTTTGCAACGTCATTCTGGAATGACACCCGCAGTTAAAGGGTTAAAACACACCACTCATATCATTTGCACTTCTTACATTATTGTTGTGTTGCTGGTGTTAAATGTCCCCTCCCCTAATACTGAGTGCTTCTTTCCTGCATTTCAGGTGATAAATGTAGCAGGTGACGCCTACTCCGCCCTCCTCTTCACATCATTCTTCTCGTCCCTGCCAACCATCCTCTACATCCAGATCCGCTACAGCTACTTCTGCCAGCTGACCCGCCTAGGTCCGCCCTCCCCCTGCCGCATCATCAAAATCGGGGCGCTGCACGGACTCTCCCTCCTGATGATTGTGTACGCGCTGGATAGGAAGAGGATTGTGTGTCATGCCCAGGAGCCGCTCATGGGACTGGTTGTGATGTACATGATTATTATATACTTCTTCTACAAGGGACCAGGTGCGTGGATGATCATTGTGTTCTCTGCTTACTTTTACCTGTCCATTTCTTTGCTGTTGGTTTATTGAATGATGAAAATTTAGGGTAGAGTTAAGGTGAACAGAGTATAGTAGGAGTGGTGGTAGACTGATTAAGGTTGTGCTGACTGGTAGCTGTTGTGGTATTCCTTTTTTTTTGTTTTTTTTCCAGTACTCACCATTTTCACTCCACTTTCCATAACCCCTGTTTTGATATTCTGATCTGGTCTATACACATGATGATGATGATGATGATGACGGTGGTGGTGGTGATGGTGATGAATGTGTAAAATGTACAGCTATATCAATAAATCCATCCATCCTCTTCCATAGAACTCAGCTCACCCAAAATGTTTTCACTGTGTGGGATCCTGAGTGGCCTGTTCCTGGCGGTGGACTTCCAGCTGAATGACAAGTACCGGTGCCATGGTTCTGCTGTGGGGGGCCATGCAGAGGATGGCGGTAACTGGAGCCTGGAAACACACTCACTTTGGACCATTGTATACGCCACGGCACTCTTCCTGTTTACACTGTCGTGGCTCCTGTTGGAACGGGAGGTGCTGACCAAGAAGGTGGGGAGCTGTTGTTTTGTTTAGTGTTATGTTGGCACTGGTGAGGGACGTCTTCATGTGGTGGCACCAATATAGCCAAGCAGGTCCATTGCCTGGCTGTGTATGTGTCTCTAAGCTACTTTCCTATCCCCCATAAGGAGGATGGTGGACTGTCAAAGGAGGGCAGCCTCACCCTGCAGTCTGCCATGTTCATATTTCAAGTGAACTTTTTTTTTTTTTATGTAAGGAAGAAGGAGCCAAAGGCCAGAAGCCAGTGAGATTGTTTCCTTCAAGAAAAAAATAAAAAAATAACAGAGCCAAATTCAAACTGCTACCACTAGTGTTCTGTTCTTCTGTTACACTAAGGTTGCAGTGTTCCGTTCGTCATGCTTCATATACTGTGTTCACCACCACATAATTAGGCATGAGACTCCCATCTTTCCATCTAGATTGCTGTATTGTGGCAGTAGATTAACACTGGAATGTGGTGATAGTCATGGAGTGCCGTGGAAAAGATGCACAGCGATAGTGTTGTGTTATGCTGACACTGATTTACTGTTAATAGGTTGCAAAAAGCTGAAAAACTACTACCAAGTTAAAATCAAGGAACTACAGTATACTATTCCCTCATTCCCATCTTTAAGCTTTTCAACATTGCAGTGCTGGAGAGAGACAGCTTCATATGGTGGCACTGATATAACTGAGCTGCTCCAATGCCTGGTTGTACATTTTTTTTTTATTTTTTTTTTATGCAAGGAAGAAGGAACCAAAGGCCAGGAGCTCACAAACCGTTCCTTCCAAGAAAAAAACAAAAACAATACAAAAGAGAGCCAAATTCAAGATCCATTCATTTCGAGATGCCTGGACACACTGCGTTTGAAAGACTGGAGATCATAGGAAGTAGGAAATACAGACAGAGGGAGACAGTTCCCTCAACTCCCTCCCTGGCATGTGAATGATGGACCACAGGAACAGGGAAGTTTCAATCTGCAGTCCACTGGGTTCACAGTCAGAGGAGCCGAGGGTTACAGCTGTTACTACATCAGTATTTTTATTTTCCAGCCTCTCAGTATTCCAAAATTCAATTATTGTAGCCTCCTTATATTCCAGTCTTCCATTCTCCCAGCTTGTGTGTGGGAATATGATGATGATATGATGGTGATGATGATTGAAGATGATATGGTGATGATGATGATGATTGGTGATGGTGATGATGATGATGATGATGATTATTGTTGATGGTGATGGTGATGATTATAATGTTGATGTTGAAGATGATTTTTTTCCTTGTTCCATTCATCCTTAATAATTCCTGTTTTCTATTCCAGCACGTCAGTGGGGGGGAACGACTTATCCCCACAGTGTCGGGTCGAGGTGGGGCGGGGGAGGGCCGAGTGGAGGACAGAGAGGCCCTAGTGGAGCAGGGTGGAGGAGGGGGTGGTGGCTTAGTGGGTGGGGCTCCGGGCGGGGGTGTGGTTGCTGTGGGTGAGAAGTGGGGGGTGTACCTCGTTTGGTTCACCTTGGCATCGTTTGTCACAGTCGTACTCTTCCTGTGGACTGACTTCTTCACTGCACTTGGGAAGGTAGGCAGGATAAATATAGTGGATTTGTGTTTGTAGATGTAGTGGATTTGTGTGTATAGATGTAGTGGATCTGTGTTTACCTAATGGAACTGTGCCAACCCTACAACTTAAATACAGTACAGTATGTGGTAATTGCTTGAATTTCAATGAAAAATGTATGAGATCAGAATCCATCTCCTTGGCTACTCTAGTCACTGTGTTTTCACTGGATGAAACTGGTCCACTCCCACAACCTGAATACTCACGTACATTCTCCTCTCAGTCTTCATTATCTCCAAAAGGCCACACAGTAATAAGTATTGTGTATCCCCATTATGAAGAAAGGCAATAATAATAATAATAGTAATAGTAATACTGTAATAATAATAATTACAGCAACAACAACAATAATAATCTTCCCCCAGGCAGGGTCTCCACACAACTTCCTGCGGCTAACATCCCGAGGTTGGCAGTGTCACTTCCACTACGATGGTGCGTGTGGCCCCACCCCCTTCTACGGGTGGCCCATTGTGGCCTTCTACACGGCCTTCCTGTGGCTGTTGGGCCGGGTCATGGCACTGGCACGGTCCATGGTGTTTACCTTGGCCACCACATCGCTAGCGTTGCCCCTACAGGCCATCTGGTGGTCCCTTTTTGAAATTGGAGGCAGCACCGGCATGCACTGGAGTCCACAGGTTGGTGAGAGCAGTCGCTTGGTCTCATATTCTTGTCAGTTGAAAAAGCTCCCTAATACCATTTCCTAAGTGATTTAGCTTTATTGTCTGTTACACCTTACTGTTCTGTTCTGTATTACATAAATCCTTCCAGCGTTGCCATACTCTTCATAAGTGATGTACAAAAGGATATTAACCTGCAAAATCCCAAAATAAATCACCATGGAAGAGACCTTTTTCAGCCACTGAGGTACATAAGCAGCAAAAGGATAAAATTTTGGGCCAAGTTAAGGTGAAGAAACTATAGAGAAGGAGTTACCAGTAATAATGCAGTAAGTCTTAAGTTGAACAAATCGTGTAGTGAAAGCAAGAATAACATCTAAGAGGCATTGCTGGACAGTAGGGTTTAACCTCGTATACCAGATATCCAGGGGTAGTGTCGGCATGCATTGGGTTTGACAGGTTGGTGTGTTGTGGTGGTATTATTGTGAGTGGTGTTATGCATTGGGGTTGACAGGTTGGTGTGTTGCGGTATTATTAGTGGTGTTATGCATTGGGGTTGACAGGTTGGTGTGTTGCGGTATTATTAGTGGTGTTATGCATTGGGGTCGACAGGTTGGTGTGTTGTGGTGGTGTTATTATGAGAGGTGTTATAGGTGACAAGGAAGGCTCTTTAGTACCTACCTGCGTATCCACCAAACCTAAGTATGTGACGTAATTAGCACAATGTAATTTACCCAGTTAATTTAATTTGACCTTCTTACCTACCTACCTGCCTAACCTAATGTGATCTACCTACATACCTGCCTTCGTACCTTCCTGCTGACATACCTACCTAACTACACACATACATACAAGTCTGTCTACCAACCAACCAACCAACCAAACTATCCTTACCTTTTTACCTGCCTACCTAATCCCACCCAATCCCACAGGTAACCGGGGAGCTAATCTTCAGTCTCCTGGGGTTGCCTGTTATGGTGGCGTGTCTGGGATTCTGGATACACGTCGACCGCCGGGCCACGCACCGCACCGACAACCTCCTGCTCACATGAACCGCACTGGGGAGACACAGGAGCGGACCCATTGATGTGGAATTGATGCAGGATTGATTGTCCGATGGTTACAGTGATATTAATGGCTAGTCCGGTAAGTGAAGGAGTTTTATCTGTGAAAGAAATAATAAATGAAGAAATTGAGAACTGTAGTTGATGAGTAGATGCCGAATTGATGCAAGATTGAGTTGTCCAATAGTTATGGTCATATTAATGGCTATTCTGGTAGGTGAAGATATTTTAGCCATGAAGAAAGTAGTAATAGATGAGGAAATTGAGTACCATAGTTGATGAGTTGATGCCAAATTGATGCAAGTTTGAGTTTTCCAGTATTTATGATGATAGTAAATGCTAGTCTGGTTAAGTGTAGGAGTTTTAGCCATGGAATTAATTGTGGAACCAGGTATTTTTAAGCTCAGAAGTTAGTGACGCAGAAGAGTTGGCTGTTTGACCTCAGAATTAACGATAGATCAAGTGGTTGGATAGTTAAGTCATGATGATTGCTTGCTGATACGTGAAGGAGTTTTGTAAGGAGATTAACCAGTCAGGGTGTTGATCTGGGAGTGATGCAAGTTTGATTTGGCTGGATAGTTATGTTAATGGATAGTCTGGTAAGTGAAGGAATAGGAGTTCTGTCTTTTAAAGGGATCAATTCTAGTCATAGATGAAGTAGATGTGTAGTAGTAGTAGTAGTTGGTTGAAGAGTTGATACTGAATTGATGGAGGAGTGAATTGTTTGCATAGGTGGAGTGACATTGATTACTGATATGATAAATGAAGGAGTAGTTTAATCATGAAGGAATGTGTTTAAGTTGAAATAAACTGAGCAGTAATGGATTTTAAACTGAGACCAAACTGATGGGAGACTGAGCTGTTTGATAATATAGAAAGAGTATTAGTGTGACCATCAGTTCTGACATTAGATTTTGTAAAGCTAAATAGTAGATGAAGCAGACTGAGTATTTGATGAGTTGATGTAGGGTTGATGCAAGACTGAATTATTGAATAGATAGAATGATGTTAGTTGCAAATCTGGCAAAGTGAAGGAATGAATAATAGATGAAAGAGATTGAACAGCTGCTGAGTTGATGCAGGATTGATGCAAAACTGAATTAAAAGATTGATGTAAGAGTGAATTATTGAATAGAGTGATGTTAATTGTAAGTTTGGTAAAGTGAAGGAATGAATAATAGATGAAGGAGATTGAACAGCTGCTGAGTTGATGCAGGATTGATGCAAAACTGAATTCAAGGATTGATGTAAGAGTGAATTATCGAATAGAGTGATGTTAATTGTAAGTCTGGTAAAGTGAAGGAATGAATAATAGATGAAGGATATTGAACAGTTGATGAGTTGATACAGGATTGATGCAAGATTGAAGGTTTGAACAGAGTGATGGTAACTGCAATTCTGGCAAAGTGAAGGAATATTATCAGTGAGGGAATTGAGTGTAGATGAGTGAACTCCAAAGTCATGCATTTTATAACCAAATATATACTGCATAGTTGATGAGCTGGTAGAGATTTGATTTGCCTAGACATAGACTTTTGATACACGTAAGGAGATAGATAGATAGATAGATAGATAGATAGATAGATAGAAGGAGGTCTAATTTGCTAAGGAGTATGTAAAGGCACGTACTGCACATAGGAAAGAATTACTGTATTTGTGAAGCATTGAATGTTTATGAATAAACTGCACAGGAATATAATTTTTTGAAGCAAGACTTGATAATGGATGGATTGTATGATTTAACAGATTGGATGATGAATGGATGGATTGTATGATTTAACAGATTGGATGATGAATGGATGGACGGTATGATGTAATGGATGGATGATTTAACGGATAAGGTATCAGATAGGGCTAGGATTCTGGGGGCTTGAATGGTGAGTGAATGGAAGCGTGGCCTGTTGGATTGGGCAAATTTGGGCTGTCTGGATGTTGCTACTCCTCACCCTGCCCTAGGATGGGAAAGGAGGTCCGGATGATGATGATGATGATGATGTGATAGAGAGTTAAAGATGGATTAGGTGATATTTGATACTCTCTTAAATCATCCAGTGTGAGTGATGTCCCTTTTAGTGTCTTCTTTCTGCCACTAGATCATATTATTCAGCTTTTACATAGGTCATGCATGTGGAAGGATTTGCCATATTGAAAAAGTCTATCCTGTGCTGAATGAAATCATGAGGAGAGTAGAAGAGAGAGAGAGAGAGAGAGAGAGAGAGGAGAAACAAAAAAAGACAGCCTCTATCTAAGTAGGTGAATGAAAAAGAAGTTATCGATATTTTATGGGCGAGAATAAATACACATTAAGTTCATCAGTATGGGAGGTCTTTACTAAGCCATATAAAATACTGTAATCCATTGGCAGCTAGAATATACACACACACACACACACACACACACACACACACACACACACACACACACACACACACACACACACACACACACACACATTGAAGTGGCTGAATTAAATTGATGAATCTCATATTTATTGGCACTTAAGTCTGTATTCTAGTTGGTTGAGGAAGTTCCCTAACACCTTTTCATAAGCAATTTATTTTACTTAGAACACCTTACTGTCTTCTTCTGTGTTATGTAAATCCTTCCAATATCCCCCTACTCTGCATATGTAGCATACAGAAGGATATTAACCAGCTATGTCCTGAAATAAATCACTAAGTAGGAGGTGTTAGGGAGCTTCCATAACTGACGAGAATGCAGGTCTTGGTGGTGTAGTGGTTAGAATGCCCCTTTTATGACAGCCTTGCATTGGGTCACTACTTTAGAGGGTTTTTGATCATATAACGCCATTAGGGGAAGGAAGCTAGTCATCTGTCTATCGCTTCATTGCCAGACGCCTTAATCCTGCAAGGGGTGGCCACAGACAAATCACCTCCATGTTGCTCTGTCCCCTGCCATTTCACTGCCCTGCTGCCAGCTCACACCCCCCTCTCTCATATACCTCTCCACTCCATCCCTCCATCTCATCCTTGGCCTCCCTCTCCCTCTCTCCCCCTCCCGTAAATATGTTGGATTTCCGTAGCCTAGCCTAGGGATCTTACACCTTAGAGCGATAATGTAGGCTTAGTTATTGCTGTTTATTTTTATTATTTATTTATTTATGTATATATATATTTATGTATGTATTTATTTTTATAGGATGATTTGGGTATTTGTTGAATGTAATATATTTTTGTTGGTTTATATACTGTAATTAATATAAAATATATATTGGTTTAGGTGAAAGGACTATACGAGGCAGTTTCCTTCATCTTAGGGGAGCACCTGAACAGTGTAGGGGTTCATGAAAGTTGTATCTAATCCCTCTAACTAAAAAAGTCTGTCCTGAGTTGAATAGAATTGTTAGGAGATTGGAAAAGTAAAAGAGACATGGCCCTGCTGAGAGGATGGGGTATTGGGCATTGATTAGTGTTGTGGATTGTGTTATGTTGCTGGTACTGTATTATTATTATTATTATTATTATTATTATTATTATTATTATTATTATTATTGTTATTATTGTTGTTGTTACTATGATATTTATTTTATGCATGCTGTACTTTTATTGTTGGTACAGATTATTGCCGGTTCATATTTTGTTTGCTGATGACTATTATTCTCATTATTATTATTAGTGGTAGTAGTAGTAGTGATAGTAGCAGTAGCACCACCATAGTAGTTATCCTGTAGTTGTAATAGCAGTGTCATTCATAAATAGTTGTGTTGAGTTAGTGTTATTATTACCTGTGTATTAGTATAGTAGTTGTAGTGGGAGTTGTACTATTACTGGTAGTAGTAGTGGCCTTATTACCCTTACTGTTACTAGTGCTGTTATTACTGTATTATCATTGTTATTATTATTATTATTATTTTTAGTGGCTTTATTACCCATATTGTTACTAGTACTGTTATTACTGTGTTATTATTGTTATTATTATTATTATTATTATTATTATTATTATTAAGGTATCATTACCATAGTGAGAACCAACCCCATGTATTTAAGAAGTAAGGTTAGGATGATAATTTTTCCAGGCATATTTAATTATTTTTGTCGATACAGTAAACCCTTCAAAAGTCGAACTGTATGGAGCTCCAGGGTAGTTCAGCTTATCAAATTTTCTAACTACCCGGAAATAATAATAAAAAAAAAAAAAAACTATATTACCCCCCCAGTAGTCACAAATTATATGAACAGTGAACTAAAGAAGCATGTATAAATCAATGAAAATAAGCAATAAAAACAATTTGGTGCATGTCATAGGCTAGGCTAGGATAGGAGGTTGCATAGGTGGAGGGTTGCAACAGTTAATTATGTAAAGTCCTGCACTTATTAATCCCACTTTACAATCTGTCTATCTATCTATCTATTGCCAGACACTTTAATCCCGTAAGGGGCGGCCACAAACAAATCACCTCCACTTTACAATCAAACTAAAATGATAAACCAAAATCTAGCGCTGGGAATATAAGAAACTAAAATATAACCCTTCGTATAAACACTAAGTCACGCCGTGGTCAGAGCTCGACTTAACGGAAATTCCACCTTCTGCAGGGTTGACTTATTGAGGTTTTACTGTATTAGCAATAATACATTTTTATCACTGTGCACAAGCTAATAATGAGCCGTAGAAAAGCACGCAAAGTCTGACCGTCAAATGAAATACTCCCTGTGGTCTGATGGTGACAGAGCGACTTGGAGGCATTTTGTCTGCGGCCACCATTTGTGAGATTAGGGCGTCGGGCTATAGATAGATATATAGGTTACATAGTGGACTGATAAAGGGACGAGGTTTGGTTCCCTGTTTGTGGGTGGGACGAGGCTCGAGTCCCCCCAGTTGTGATCTGTTTGTCAGGTTTTGTTTTGGTTATTTTAAGTGTGGGATTTAAGACACTACTTTTGGCCAATTTGCACTGAGGGGTGTTGGGAATACTTATGGATATGTCAGCACTTATATATGTATGTGTTTGAGGGTGGAGTGAAATGGAGTGAAGGACTGCAGTTTAAGAGTGTATGTAGAAGTGTTGTTTGTGATGGATTGTAAGTTTTCATGTTCTTAAGGGTGTTGAGAATGTTTGTGAATATCTGAGCTTTTTTATAATTGTACTGTATTGGAGGGTGGCGTGAAATGGAGTGGAGAACTGCAGTTTAGGAGAATATGTAGAAGAGTTGTTTATTGATTGAAGGCTGCAGTGTTATTGATTGAAGGCTGCAGTGTTATTGATTGAAGGCTGCAGTGGTGGTAGAGAGGGATGCCTTCACATGGTAGCACTGATATAACCAGGCGGCTTCACTGCCTGGTTATAATGCCATTCATCTCCCCATCTTCTAAAAGGAGGATGGTGGACGTCAGGAGCAGGAAACTTCAGCCTGCAGTCCACCAGGTTCACATTCAGATGAGCCTTGGGACACAGATACAGTGATAAAGACTCCAGTTGTGTGTATAAATTTAAGGAGTCTATGAAGGAGGGTGGCTTGTGATGGAAAGAAGGATAGCAGGTGACAGACAGATGCTGCAAAAGGCCTACGGATCTCCACAGTTGTACATAAACATATCAAAACTTAAATCACATAGCCAGTGCCTTCCTGGGCCTCATATTGTAGGCAGAGGAGGCTTCCATGTATCCCTTCATTAGTGATGTGCTCTGCATATTACACCTTGATGTTCTCTTAAGTGGTCATCATGTCTCTCAAGTATCCTAAATATTATACAAGAAAATATTTATATGTTTTGTGCATAGATGAACTGGTAAGAAAGAAGTGTTATGGAACCTCGCAAATCAAAATGGGTCTGGACATGTGCGATGTTGTCCAGTAATTAATTTTTTTCACACAATTATTGTGGGTCATGGAGGCTGCCAAGCACCTCTTCCCTACCAGTTTGTTATTACATATGTTGTAGCCTGGTAATGTTACCTTCCCTTTGATTCATGCAAGCTGTGTCAGTATTAACTTGTGTCCTGTGGCAGGTCTTGCAGACAGTACATTTATGATGTTGGAGATTTGAGAAAAATTACACATTTACACATTTAGTCACAGTACATTAATAAAAATGTATTCACTTGTAAATAAATCTTTCAGCTTACAAATGAAACACACTAGAAGACTACATGATGAGCTGAAGATACAGTATCTTATTTTTTGGCCAGTTTTGGTGGACAAGCTGGTGGGCAGGATCCACCACCACTGTGTGAGTCATAGGTTGCATTGTTCTTTGTCTGGCCACTCATCAAGCCTAAACAGACACCTCATGCCATAGGGAAGCACAGAATTGTATTTTTAATTAGTCAGAATTTTTGGAGGTACATTTCTGAAAGTCATGTTGCAGCCAAGTGTTTGAAAAGATATGAATAACATATAAGAGAACATTAAGATGTAATTGTGGTGATGCTAATTATGCAAATGGTGTTGATATTACATAGATTTAACTTATACTGTATACATCTGAATATTAGGTGTAATATATAAGTGTTTATGTTTCTGTGTGCATACATGTTTTGTGTGTGTGTCTATAGCACTTTGCCAGTTCATATAAGGGTGTTGGTGAGGGATGCCTTCATGTGGTGGCACTAATATAACTGGGTGGTGGATTTGCCCTGGTATACAAGTATCCCTCAGCTCCCTCCCTATCCCCAGAAAGAAGGATGCTGGGCTGCAGGAAATGGTCATCCTCAGCCTGCAGTCCACTGGTTTCACATTCAGATGAACCTGGGGCTACAACAGCAACATTTCAGTGTGTATGTTTGTGTATGTACATGTATGTGTGTACATTTATATCTCTCTGTCAGTCCATATAAAGTCCAGTGCATGACGGTACCTCCTCACAGGGAGAGTGATAGTCGGAATTGATCACGTATGAGTTTTGGGCTACAAGGAAGTTGAAAATACTGTATGGACATGGATAATTTTCACACTATCAACATAACTTGCATTTAAAATAGATGAAGATCATGTGAAAATAGCTTTGACTTAATATCACGTACTTTTATTTGTCTATTTATCGCCAGACACCTCAATCCCGTAATGGGTGGCCACAAACAAATTGCCTCCAGGTCGCCCAGTCCAATGCCACTTCACTGCTTACTGAGCGTACTTCGTGAACAATACAGTATTATGCTTTGATTTGGCCATAGATAAGGAAAATAATAATATCTCAGACTGTGAAAGAATGGGTGGTCTTTGATGATGTGCATTCATCGTACTGTACACAGCTAAATCAAAGGATAGTATTATTCAGGAAGTACTTGATAAAATACAAGGCTGTTTCATTTTCACCTGATATTTTTCCATTTTAAACGTGATTTGTGCTGCTACAAAAATTATCTGTGTGGACATTTTCAATTTACCTGTATCCCAAAACTCACAAGTGGCCAATTATTGCTTCACCTTGCTGGCTAAGTTTAAATCAGGATGGCTTGTCTGTGGTGAGAGCAGTGCATGTGAAATTGCATGTTTTATACTGATTATGTTTATATGCGTGTATTCTGTATATATATATAAGTGTATCTATATATGTTTTCTAACCAAGCAGCTTGAATCCTAAGACAGGAAACATGCCGATAGAAATTTGTATTAACCAGCTATGTCCTGTCTTGACCCTTATATTTGGATGTTCTTTTTATTGTATTCTTGCTACCACCAGACAGTTTTTTGCATCTTGAAGGGAAACCTCATATAGCATTAGAGTTGGATACCTAAAGCACCATTTTGAGGCAAGGGTCTTCATTTGTGCACTTGTGGGTTTCTGTGGACACTTCTTCAGGCATACTTGATATAGAAGTACTCTCCATTAATGTCTTCTGTGTGATGACATCTCTTTTTATTCTTACTCTTGCACCTGCCATGTGGTTTTATTAAGCTTACTATTATTTTTATTTAGCTTCATCTTGTTTATGTAGCTTACCTTTTTACTTAGATTGCTTGTGCACCTACCACATGAATTTATCTTTAATTCAACACACAACAATTGCAGTTAACAAATCTCATTTGCCCTTTCTGTACAAGACACCTCCACTCAATTGAATAAAATCATCTGGCAGTCGCAGATATAGATCTGATGTCATCTAAAAATGATTGCATGTTCCCTCATGAGGAGCCCTCATATATGGGTTGGCCGTGATACAGCTGATGTTTTGAGTGGACGAGCCAAACCAAGTGCCAGAGCCAGCTAGTAATAATTTCCCAGCAGTTCTTGGAACTTGTTGGGAAAAAAAGGACATTTGATATGTATAATAAGATTTGTAACAGTGTGAGAGTCTCAACTTGGACTTTGTATTGTCAGTAAGAAGAAGAATTGCTGAGTCACTGTATTCATGAATGAATGTTTCCTGTGTAAGAGAATAATTGTGTGGTTGGTTACCTCACTTGCAGCCACATTTCACTCTCATGGTAGTACCTCTTAGGGTCATTGGTAGTCACGCAACTACTACTTTACCTACTAGTATAAACACTATTTCTTGAAGTGACAGTGGAGATTGTCAGTAACCCCTGCACTATGAGTGGACTTCACTGAGCTGAGTAAAGTAGTCTGGTGATGAAGAATACAGTAGAAATCCCCCATCACACTGAAGGGGTTGAAAGCCTGTGTATCCAGTTGTCTGATTATCCACACACCTGGTTTACATTTTACTTGTTGGTTTGTTTTCACCTGATGTTAGTGAACACTCCCACAGATTAATTGTTAAGTTTTGATTGTGTGAAGTTCAAAGCCTTTTAATTATGAGGTAGGAATGATTGTCCTTGGTTACTAGTCAAATTTTCCAGTCTAACATCACCTGGCCATCAACTGAGCTAAAAGGGTTAGGGATATTTGTCAGGTTAGAACAAGCATACAAGCATATTATAATACTGTATATGCAATCTGTAACCACTCTAAGTTTTCCTGGCTGAATGTAAGCAATCTGATGTTAGCCTGAGTAAGATACTGTACCTAAGTAGATGTCCCCTGTCTGGTAAGGAAGTTCCCTAACACCTCTTCTTTAGCAATTTTTTTTTAGAAGTGGCTGGTTAATATCCCTTTGTATGTTATTAATGCAGAGTATGGCAGTATTGGAAGGATTTAGCTAATGCAGAAAAGGACAGTAAGGTGTAATAAACAAAATAAATCACTCGTGAAAAGATGTTAGGGAGCTTCTGTAACTGATGAGAATATGGGCCATTGTGTTGTAAGAGGGTGTATGTAGGTGAAGTGGAGGGAGGGGGAGACCGAGGATAAGGTGGAGGGATGGAGTTGAGAGGTATATGAGGGAAGGGGGAGTGAGTTGGGGGGAGGGCAGTCAAATGGTGGGTGACAGAGCGACTTGGAGGTGTTTTGTCTGCGGCCACCCTGTGCGGGATTAGGGTATCGGGCTATAGAGAGATAGATAGTGTTGTTGTAGCAGTTGCATCCCTGGTCTGACTTGGATATGTACCCGGTGGCCTGAGGGAAGCTGATACCATACGCACCATCCTCATGTGGAGAGGTGGGGGGAGGTGATGGAGGTTTGTGCATCCAGTCAGATCCTTCGTCTGGGTGAACCGGTCCCACCCAAAGAAGGTGTCCCTCTCCAGCATCAGATCTCATGTGAAAAACCTAGTACAGGATGGCAAAGAGCATACCTTCAGGCTAATACTTGATAGGGAAGGCTGAATAGGGAGGCTGCTAGTGATTGAGCCACATGGAGAGTCGCCATATGGTGACCAAGACTGATGCATACAAGCCTGATGGAGCCTTTATGAACAGTGAGGGAGGGGGGAGCGAGTTTGGGGGAGGGCAGTCAAATGGTGGGTGACAGAGCGACTTGGAGGTGTTTTGTCTGCGGCCACCCTTTGCGGAATTAGGGCGTCAGGCAATGGATAGATAGATCGGAGAGAATTACCATCTGTCAAAGGGTTAATCTGATGCTGTTGTGGCTTTATTGTATACACACAGCAATATCCTTAAAGCACAGATCAGAAGGCTGTGTGCCAAATAACTCTATGCATCACCTAACTAAAATCACACACTAATTTACCTTCACCTGCCTCAACCCAGACATCTCTATGCATCTTGGAACTAAATCACATATAATGCTAATCACAATATACAGTAAGGAGACAGTTTTTTTCTTTTTTATTAATTTATTTTGTTTTGTTTTGTTTGTGTCTCATCATGCTCTCCGTATTCAATCACCAGCATGTAATTTTATCCTTAAATGAAGCAACTCTGTGCATCTTAGGACTTACTACTGTCATCATATAACTATAGCCAGTATGTCTTTGGATAAGGAAGCTCCCTAACACCTCTTCCTTAGCACTTTGTTCTTGGATACGGCTGATTCCTTTCATATGTTATCTACACATAGTTTGGTGATATTGGAAGGATTCATGTAACACAGAAGAGGACAGTAAGGTGTAATAGACAAATCACTTAGGAAAATGTGTTAGGTAGCAGAGTATTGTGATATTGGAAGAAATTATGTAACACAGAAGAGGACAGTAAGGTGTAATAGACAAATCTTTTAGGAAAATGCGTTAGGTAGCAGAGTATTGTGATATTGGAAGAAATTATGTAACACAGAAGAGGACAGTAAGGTGTATTAGACAAATCACTTAGGAAAATGTGTTAGGTAGCAGAGTATTGTGATATTGGAAGAAATTATGTAACACAGAAGAGGACAGTAAGGTGTATTAGACAAATCACTTAGGAAAATGTGCTAGGTAGCTTCCTTTATCAATGGGAATATTAGCCTAAAAAGGACAAGTATTTTCTGTATTGCCAGTGTATTTAGTTTGTATTTTTATCCCCAAATCAAACTACAATACATCTCAAATCACTTGCAAATCACACTTTTTTTTTTTTTGCATGGATTTTTTTTATTGTCATTCTCTCAGTGTGCCAGTTCATAGGGCAAATTTTCCTGGTTGTCCTTCTCTCAGGTTTTTCTTGTTTTTTGAATCCTGCCTCACCCAGTCCTGAGATGAGACAAAGTTTGGATGATGATGATGATGATGATTGATGTACCTTATCCATAGGTGAGAAGAGAGGTTTGGGTGATGATGATGATGATGATGGTGATGATGTTGATGATGGTAAACAATGATGATGATGATGATGATTGATGTACCTTATCCATAGGTGAGAAAAGAGGTTTGGGTGATGATGATGATGATGATGATGATGTTGATGATGGTAAACAGTGATGATGATGATGGTGATGATGTTGATGATGGTAAACAATGATGATGATGATGATGATTGATGTACCTTATCCATAGGTGAGAAGAGAGGTTTGGGTGATGATGATGATGATGATGGTGATGATGGTGATGATGTTGATGATGGTAAACAATGATGATGATGATGATGATTGATGTACCTTATCCATAGGTGAGAAGAGAGGTTTGGGTGATGATGATGATGATGATGATGGTGATAGAGATGATGTTGATGATGGTAAACAATGATGATGATGATGATGATGATGATGGTGATGATGTTGATGATGGTAAACAATGATGATGATGATGATTGATGTACCTTATCCATAGGTGAAAAAAGAGGTTTGGGGGATGATGATGGTGATGATGATGATGATGGTAAGCAATGATGAGGATTTTGATGATGATGATGATGCCTAGACTTTTGAATAATGAGTAGAAAAAGATGTTTGAGATTGCACGACATAATAAACATACAGTATGACCTCAGGACCATGAAATATGCATATGTGTGTGTGGATAATAAGAGCTATGTTATCTGTATATTCTCTCTCTCTCTCTCACCAATATACAGTATTTGTATTTATTTTACCCCAGTGTAAGAATATGTATCTATATTCTCTCCACTTTAACTAGGCAGAAAATTACAGTACTGTATCGCCATCTTGAGCTCTGAGCTTTAAAAAAAAAATAAGTAATAAAATATGATGCTAGTCACGAAGAAGTGCCATGGAGAGAATGTCAAGCCTTTTTTTTTTTTTTTTTTTTTTTTTTTTTTTTTTGAGACTGAGGTATGTGAAATAAGCAGCAAAAAAGGGCGAAAATCTCTGTCTAGTTAAAATGGACGAACTATAGGTGTTAAGTGTCATTGGATTTCTATAGTATTTTAGGCTTGTATTCATGCTGAGTCAGAAGGCTCCCTAACACCTCTTCCTTAGTGATTTATTTTTGGATATGACCTATTAATATTCTTATGCACACTGTTTTTCTTTTTTTCTTTTTTTAATGCAAGGAAGAAGGAACCAAAGGCAGAGTGTGACGATATTACTGTCATTTGTGGACCACGAAGAATGAGAGTGAGGTGTAATAAGCAAAACAAGTCACTCAGGAAAAGGTGTTAGGGAGCTTCCTTCAGGCGACGAGAATCTCAATGCCGATATGGTAAATGTGATCCTGTGTTTAGGGTTATGTGGAAATGTGCAATATTTATTTGATAAAGACTTGACAGGAGCTGTGGTGTTATTACCCTTTCTGTGGTGCTGGTGGGAGTGTTTGTGGTAGTGGTGGCGGTAGTAGTAGTAGTAATAATAGTAGTAGTGGTGGTGGTGGTAGTAGGAGTAACAGTAGTAGTGGTGGTGGTGGTGGTGGTAGTGGTAATAGTAGTACTGTTGGTGGTAGTAGTAGTAGTATCATGGTGGTGGTGATGGTAGTTATATCAGTTGTAGTAGTAGTACTGGTGGTGGTGGTGATACTAGTTGTAGTATTAACAGTAATAGTAGTAGTACAGGTAATAGTAGGAGGAAAAATAGTCGTGGGTATTATTATTATTGTTATTGTTACTGATATTATTATTATTATTATTATTATAATTATTATTATTATTATTTGTAGTAGTAGTAGAAATAGTAGTAATGTAGTAGTAGTAGTAATAGTAGTAGTAATACAGTAGAAATAGATGTGGGGGAAATGGTAGTAGTAGTAGTAGTAGTAGTAGTTGTACAGTAGTTATATTAGTGAAGGTAGTCCTATAACCTAATATAACCAGAGCTGCATCATATAACGTTGTAAAATTATGGGCACAGTAGGAAGGTGTTTTAAAAGATGGTATTATCAGTTTGTTATATATTTATTTATAAGGAACAACATTAATAATATATATGTATGATGTTTATATGTTTCTCTCTCTCTCTCTCTCTCTGTCTCTGTCTCTCTCTCTCTCTCTTTCTCTCTCTCACTTCCCTTGCCTTTTATTATTCCATCCTTCCTTTCCAATTCCATACTCATTCCATCCATCCATTCTCCCTATTTAGCCTCTTCCTTCCTTCCTTTTCCCCAACCTACCCTCTTTCTTTCCTCTTTTCCATCCCCTCTTCCCCCTTCCTTCCTTCTTTGTTTCCCTCCCTACCTCCCTTCTTTCCTTCCCCATTCATCCATCCACAGTTCCTTCTTTCCTTCCTTCTTAATTTACCAACCTCTCTGACTTTCCTTCCTTTCCTACCTTCTTTATTAATTGATCTTCTCTCCCTCCTCCCTCCCTCCCTCCTTCCATCTGTCTCTTCCCTCCTCTCCTCCATACCTCCATCTGTGTCTTCTTCCCTCCTCTCCTCCATACCTCCATCTGTCTCTTCTTCCCTCCCTTCCTCCATCTCTTTCCTTCTCTCCTCCCTCCATCTCTTTCCTCCTCTCCTACATCCCTCCCTCCATCTCTTTCCTCCTCTCCTCCCTTCCTCCACCTGTCTCTTCCTCCCTTCCTCTCTCCCTCCATCTGTCTCTTCCCTCCTCTCCTTACCTTCATCTGTCTCTTCCCTCCTCTCCTCCTTCCCTCCATCTGTCTCTTCCCTCCTCTCCTCCTTCCCTCCATCTGTCTCTTCCTCCCTCCATCCATCTGTCTCTTCCTCTCCTCCATACTCCCATCTCTCCTTCGTCACAATTGCAGTTTTTGAACACCTAAGATGTTAGTATCCACCGCAGTGAGCCATCATTTGTTTCAAAGGATTGGTTTTGCTGCTTGATCATACATACACATATACAGTACACACAAGACATACATATGCTGGTATATACGTGGCTATTATTACACACACACACACACACACACACACACACACACACACACACACACACACACACCTCAGCTCTTGGCCCCAATACAACAATTCCGCTGAGATGAGGTGGTTTGAAACATTTACGACGCCCCCAGAGGCTTTCCACTGATACACCGCCACCAGGGGCTTAACCCAGTCACCTACCCCTACACTGTGCAGGGGAATTATTAGAATTATCACCCTGGCTTTACTGGACTGGCTTTACCCTCATCAGTAACCCCTAAAAGCCTGGAGGTCATTTTGTATTTTATTCTGAATATTCTAACTACACCCTGTATCTGTCTGTCACTGTCTTAATCCCACAAATAGCCTCCTTGTCACTCTGTCCTCTGCCATTTGTCTGTCCTCTCCCCAGCTCACACAGCCCTGTAATTCTGTCACAAGTTGCTTTAATCCCACACACAGCCTCCTCCTCACTGTCCTCCGCCATCTAGCTGCCTTTTCACCAACTCACAGAACCCTCTAATTCTGTCACTAGTTGCTTTAATCCCTCCAACTGCCTCCTTGTCACCCTGTCCTGTGCCATCTTCCTGTCCTCTCCCCAGCTTACACTACCCTTTAATTCTGTTACTAGTTGCTTTAATCCCACAAACAGCCTCCATGTCGCTGTCCTCTGCTATCTGCCTGTCCTCTCTCCAGCTCACACAACCCTTTAATTCTGTTACTAGTTTCTTTAATCCTACAAACAGCCTCTTTCTCACTGTCCTCTGCCATCTAGCTGCCCTATCCCTAGGTCACACAACCCTCTAATATTGCCATAGACTTCAGTTTAGGCTAGACTTCACCAGGCAGTAAAATACAGCCTCATAGGGACATTGTATAGTTGAGCTTGACTGACACCACACTTTTTAATTTAGGAAAAAAATAAACTGTAGGGGTTGACAGTTTACCAGATAATTGAAATATAATATTTCCACATAAAATTTAATATGTATGCTGTGCTGTTCAATGCAGTTATTCATTTTACACTGAATCTGTCCTCCATTCTACTATCAAAATAAAAATCTTGTTCTCTATCATAGTTTTCAGTGTATAGACATCTTCCACATCTCATTTCATGCAGTATTGATTTTGTTTTCTAAATTGGGTATCAGTGGCATGTATCAGTCTCTTGTATGTAATTGTTCTGGACTGATTGCCTACATTTGGGTCCCTACTTCGTAAAGGGACTGACTCTGTGGTTACCTTACTCTAAATTTGCTATCTTTTTATTTTTTCACATGCCTCTTCTTCCTATTTATTCTTTGACTTAATTTAGTGACTTTTCTGCTTTTACTTTGTACTGTCTTTTTCTTTTCACATAATTCTTCTTTCTCTTTATTGTTTTTCTTCATTTCACTGACTTTTTAAAATTATTGTCAGCTTCAGATTTCACTTTTTTTCTCTCTAATCTTTTTTCTTCTAAATTTACATTCCTTTCTTTCACATACTGCCTCTTTCTGTTTATTGTTTTTCTTCATTTCACTGACTTTTTAAAATTATTGTCAGCTTCAGATTTCACTTTCTTTCTCTCTAGTCTTACTCAACACTAAATCCTCTTTTTTGTGTCTCGCTCTTTTCCTGTTTATCGCTTTCCTTTATTTTACCAACTTTTTTTATTATTATTGTTTTGTTAGTTTCAGGTTTCACTTTTTTCTTTATCTCCACTTGCATAATTCTTCAATATTTCTTACAGTTATATGTTGGGTTTATTATTTATTTCAAAATCAGTTTCAGAATTCCACACAGGGTATTATTTGTCCAGTGTTTTTTACTCATCTGAATTGTTGTCTTTCAGTCAGTTTCAGATCTCTGTGCTTAAACGATCTCATTTTTCCATCTCATTTCATATTTCCATCTTATTTTTCCATCTTATTTCATTTTTACATTGTACTGAATTTTATTTTTCCATTTTAGTTCCTATTTCCATCATATTTTTACATCTTATTTCATTTTTACATCCTATTTTTCCATCTTTTTTCATATTTCCATCTTATTTTTACATCTTATTTCATTTTTCAATCACACCTCACACACCAAATTCCTCACCACAGTATTTTATTTACAGTTACAGCAATACAGCTATGGACGGAGGAGTTTGTACACTAACACCACAGTTCAAAAGAGGACGGAGGATTTCCCGTGATTTAAATGCAGTAGGGGTCATAGGGTGGTGTCCTGTGGCTGAAATGACCTGGATTGAATTACCTTCATCCCAGTTACTACAAACCAGGGCCAACAGGACTACCCTAAGTGGTAATAAAGGATTGGCATTTACGCTTATTTTTATTATTATTTCTCTTAAAGGATTGGTGGTTACTTTTATTTTTATTATTTAGTATCACATATATCCACACCATTTTTATTGCCCTTTTCCATTATCCCTTTTGTACAGTGTTCTTCACATTATTCTCTGACTCATGTTTTTATTTAGCCTTTATTTAATAGGGCAGTGTTTTTTCTGGCCTGTATTATAGCATTTTTCCCTGTCAGTTATAGGTTGGCGTTTATCTTTCTTAAAATCTATTACAATTCACGTTTAAGATTATATTTTCTTTATGCTTCATGTACACTCATTTTCCCTCATTTTTTGGTCATTTTCTGTTACATATATATTTTTTGTTTGGAGAATTTTTTTTTTTCTGTTTTTCTGTGTTTATTTATAGTAGTTTATTTATTTACTTTTTTTTTTTGTTGTTGCAAGCTTTTTTTTATTCTTGTGTTTCTTTATTTGCAACATTTGTTTTTCCCATAATTTTCAGACAGCTGGTGATTTAGTGGTTAGAAAGCACTGATAGAAAGACAGCCCTGCCATTTTACACATTCAAAGCTTTCCAGGAGTGAAGGTAGGTGGAATACGGTATATGTTTTTGTGATTTGTTTTTCCTTCCTCATTGTGGGAAAAAAAAAGTTCTTTAGTGAAGGTAGGTGAATGTTTCGTTTTTATTTGTTTTTCCTTCCTTTGTTCATCTATCTATCTATCTATTCCCAGACGCCTCAATCCCGTTTGGGGTGGCCACAAACAAATCGCCTCCAAGTCGCCCTGTCCCCTGCCATTTCACTGCCCTGCTCCCAACTCACACCCCCCTCTCTCATATACCTCTCCACCCCATCCCTCCATCTCATCCTCGGCCTCCCCCTCCCTCTTCCCCCCTCCACCTCACTCGCATACACTCTCTTCGTCAGTCTTTCACCCTCCATCCTCTCCACATGGCCTTTGTTCATCTTATTAAAAAAAAAAAAAAAATCTTGGTTGTGTTAGCCAAGCCTTGGAGTGCCGCGCCACAAGGGGGTATATTACGGGACTGGATGTTATTTATATAATTATTTACTTATTTTTCTTGTTTTCAAATCGTCGCTTGTTTATTAAATCACTGCGCTCGTCCATGTTAATCCACATACTGAACGTATTTGAACATTTTTTATTTATTTATCTGTTCCAGATCTTCATATGTTTATTTATTTATTTTTTAATAACAGAGGAAGGAAAACCAAAATGGAAAAAAAAATTCCATACACCAGATCCATATATATATATATATATATATATATATATATATATATATATATATATATATATATATATATATATTGAGGACCGTAATTATAACACATTTAATTTTTGCTGAGCATTTGCCATTTCTTTTTCCTTCATTTTTTACACTTTTTACACATTTCTCAGTTTCATTCATTCTGCTCTCTTGTGATGGATTTTCAGTTTTTGATTTTGGGTTGTCATTTGAGTTTGAAAGCATGTTACTGATTATAATTGTTTTTCTTGTCTTTGCCTTTTTTTTTTTTTTTTTTTTTTTTGCCGATATGTGTATTGATGATTACATGTGCATTTGTCATAACTGGCTGCGTGTATACAGTTTTGTTTTGTTTCGTTTCATTTTCCTCGTGCTTTTTTTTTTTTTTTTTAATTATATGTGTCGTGGCTCAATGGGTTAGGGCTCTCCGCTCTGACCGAAGGGCCGGAGGATCGAATCCACCCAAGGGTCATTGGTAGACATCAGGAAGGGCATCCGGTCATAAAATGCTACACGCTCCAGTCTAAAAGTCCTCTACCCAGGGGCAACGCCTTAGCCCTTCGGGGATACCTGGCGTAAAACCAAATTATTATTTTTTTTATTATTGATGATTACATGTGCATTTATCATAACTCACTGCTTGTATGTACAGTTTTGTTTCGTTTCGTTTCATTTTACGGTTTTCCTTGTGCCTTTTTGTCCATTTTTTTATGTAGCATTGGGGGTAATTGATTTATTTTCTAGTTTTGACATCACAGTGCTTTAGAAATATTTGTTCCCGTTTTTGTGGTGTTTGTTGTATTGGAGGTGTATCCAGCATGTCTGTATTCTCTGCATCACCCATTTATGCGTGTGTGAAAGGTGGATGGTTGGAAGGAGAGGCAGACTGAGAAAGAGGTGGAGGGTTGGAAAAAGGAGAGGCAGACTGAGAATGAGGTGGAGGGTTGGAAGACGGAGAGGCATACAGAGAACAAGGTGGAGGGTTTGAAGAAGGAGAGGGAGACTGAGAATGAGGTGGAGGGTTGGGAGAAGGAGAGGCAGACTGAGAACAAGGTGGAGGGTTGGAAGAAGGAGAAGCAGACTGAGAATGAGGTGGAGGGCCGGGAGAAGGAGAGGGAGACTGAGAAGACGATGGAGAGATGAGGTGGAAGATGGTTTGTGGTGGAAAGAGGAGTTATTGGAGGGTTGGGGAGAAATACTGAAAGAATGAATAAGTAGAGATTGAAATGTCAGGAGACGCTTTTATCGAGGCCACTGTGCAAAGAATAAGGTGTATGGCATTGTTGAGAGAGAGAGAGAGGAGAGACAGACAGACAGACAGACAAAGAGAGAGAGAGAGAGAGAGAGAGAGAAGTGTGGGCAAGGATAGAGTCTCAAGATAGATGTTGCAGGTAGGTGGATAGACAGATAATGTTTTGTGTTGTTTGATATGGGTGAGGCTAGACAAACAGATAGATAGGTATATAGATAGATAGGTAGACAGGTATGTAGGTAGATAGACAGATAGATAGATGCAGTAGGTATAGTGTTGGTCAAGGTTAGTGCACTTGGTGGGCAGGGCGAGGTGGGTTGGTGGGTGCCGTGGGTCTTGCATTGGACCGGGGTGCCAGCACAGTCTCCAGCTGCTCCAGTGTCTTCTTGGCCACTTTGAGCACATTTTCCCCCCCTGTGGCTCCCCTGCCGGCCCTCGATCGACCCCCTGCCCGCCCCTTCCCGCCCAAATCCCCGTGCTGGTGGTGGTGTATGGGCGGGAGGGGGACCACGTGACTGTCAGAGAGGGTTTGACTGTTCGCGTGCCTGTTCCGTGATTTGAGCTGCTCCCATCCCTCAGAGCGTGTTGAGGAGCCTAATAAGTCCACCTCCTCCTTGTCGTCTTGGTCGTCATTGTAGGCGTGGTAGCTGCGGCGATGGATGGAGGGGGAGGAGGACAGGGAGCGGGGTTCTGAGGAGGAGCGAGGAAGGTTTGAAAATGTGCCTCTTCGCTGTGTCTGGCTGGCTCGTGATGGCAGAGTGCGTGAGGCATTTGAGCGTGTGTCCAGTGAATTGAGTGAGGCGTTTATGGATGACGAGAGTGAGGGTGGGAGAAGGGTGGGGAGGGATGGGCGGGCGGGCGTAGGTGGGCGATGCGCTGGCCGATGCTCAAAATCCTCCTGAAGCAGCTGCTCTATCCGAGGCATCCCCGCGACGCCAACTTTACGGTTTATCGACACACTCTTGGCCTTGTGTCCGCCTGTCATCCTGCCCTCCACCGCCTTCCCATCAGTCACCGGCACTTCACGTTCCACCTCCATTAGTGATTCCGTGTCTGCCTCATTACCTGTCAATGGAGGGTGATTGGAAGGCTTGTTAGGCATTGTTTACCACCTGACCTCTATATTTACCTGTGTGTTTTCTTACCTGGCAATGTACCTTAATTAGAAGGCGAATAATTTTGGCCATGTGGAGAGGATGGAGAGTGAGAGACTGATGAGGAGAGTGTATGTGAGTGAGGTGGAGGGGGAGAGAGGGAGGGGAAGGCCAAGGATGAGATGGAGGGATGGAGTGGAGGTATATGAGAGAGGGGGGTGTGAATTGGGAGCGGGGCAGTGAAATGGCGGGGAACAGGGCGACGTGGAGGCGATTTGTTTGTGGTCACGCCGTATGGGATTAAGGCGTCTGGCAATAGATAGATGGACAGATCATTGTGCATCAGCGTATACACAGATCTGTCTCGCAAAATAATGGAGAACTGGTTACAAAATTGACAGATACATAATGACACACTAAAGTTTAACAAATTAATTATTATCCTGCCTGGGATTTTGTCTCGGGCAGCGTTACCACTGAGTCAAGAGAGGCACCCTACTTCCCTGCTAGACAGTGTGTGTGTGTGTGTGTGTGTGTGTGTGTGTGTGTGTGTGTGTGCTTTTTAAAATGTACAGTCGCGAGCAGATGAAATGGAGACACCAGCACACACACCTCTGGGTCGCTTCTACCCGACGAGTTACGGGAGAGTGAGAGAGGGAGGGGGGTGTATGGAGGGGCTGGTGGTGGGAAAAAGATCAAGAGAGGGAAGGGAAGGGAGGAGAGGAGGGGCGGCAATAACCATGGCTGTCAAGGTCTTACTTTATCTTGATTATGGATTAATGTTTGATTTTGGGAGAGCTTAATTAATCATGATGTGAATCACATCACCCGTGCCAAATTATAATAGGCTTTTCTGTCTCAAAAGTATCCCTCCCCAGGTGCGAGTTCCATTCGAGGGGTTCATTGGTGAGAGGTGAAACTGGAAGGGGTTCAAGAGGGAGGGGGTTACACCTGTTTGAGCGGTGTGGTGGAAAATATTGGGGAATGAGGAGAATAGTAATGTAGTCATAAGCCAAAGGTGAAGAAAATATGTGCACGTCGGGTTAACACTTGTCTGTGATGGTTCTGGTGCCCAACAATTAATGGATGAACATTTTAATAGGTTGATTGTGCTCGTCATTCAGGATGTCAGCATAAATATGTCTTGCTATATGTCATCAGACTCTAGCCATGATTATACACATTTTTTATCTTGGGAATGCTAGGGATCAAAAGCATATGAAACCGAATTAGATGGATTTCACATTTACAAAGCTATGTATTGATTTTTAGTTAAGTCATCATACGTCAGTATTTGTTCGATATTACAACTGTAATGATTACAATTTCTTTAATGAATGGGCTATTTTCAGTGCTTAATGTGTTTTAGCAATAATTATTAATAATATAAAATACGAGAACCACAGGTATTCATGTTTTTTATGATAAAAGAAAATTGTGAGGAACGGAGTGAGACAAACCCTCTTGCAGAATATAAGCTCATTTCTGGTGAAGTGAAGGTTCCATTCATGTGAACCGCAGTTCCCTTTATACACACACACACACACACACACACACACACACACACACACACACACACACACACACACACACACACACACACCAGGAATGTTGCCAGAATGGGAATAATGACTAACAAACTCGTCAATATCAAAATGTGATGCCTGGCAACCACCTTCATTCTCAGACAGCCAAGACTGTTTCTCCCTCCCCTTCCACTCACCAAAAGCTCTCCCCCTCCCCCCCTCCCTCCCCAGCCTACCATCTCCTTTCTTCCTCTCTCACTCCCTGTCCCTCTTCAACTCGGCGTAGCCATTGTGAAACTTTAGGTTAACGATTTAGCTCTTGCCTTGATTCTTATGAAGCCACAGTTGAGCTGCGAAGCTAGCCATATCTTCATGTGTAATACAATATATTGCTCTCTCGCTTAAATGGAAAACAAAGTTACAAACCCATTACCTTATCAGTGATATGTATGACATCATGATTAATTAAGCTCGGCCAAAGTCAATCCTACATCCTTAAGATAAAGTAAAACCTGGACAGCCATGGTTACGCCTCTCGTACCCTCCCCTGCCCTTTCTCCCTCCACCAGCCCCTCCATTCCCTCCCCCCCTCCCTTGTTCCTCTCTCACTCCCCTCCCCCCCACACCTAGTAACTAATCGGGTAGAAGCGACCCAGAGGTGTGTGTGCTGGTGTTTCCATTTCATCTGCTCGCGACTGTACCTGTGTGTGCTTTGAAGTAACTGCAGAAAGAATGGATTATTCAGAAACCATCCACTTACCCGAACCAGGACTTGAGGAAATTAACACAAGTTGAAGTTGGACTCTCCTATCTGTGCCTTCATGCTTGACGATGCTCTGTGGCTCGCTTCTCTCCCTCCTCCTTCCTTCCCTCCTGTCTCTCCCCGTCTCTCCTGTTTCCCAACTTCCCTCCTTCCTGTCTTCGTTGTCGTTTTCCTTATGTTGTATGAGTTTACCGTTTTCTTTCAGGGATGAGTGTGTGATTTCTATTTCTGTGCTTTCATTCAGGGTTTTTATAGTTTCTGTTCTCTTTTCATCTAGCCTTCTCTTGTCCTCTGTTCCTCCCTTGTTCTGCGGTGTTATTTTTGTGTTCTCCGCTGTTATAGTGCTACCAGTCGTTCTCTCAGGGCTCAGTGTTCTTCCGTAGCTGCCCTCCTCTTCGTGGTTGTTCTCGTCTTGTTCCAACCTGTTTAAAACATGTTTCTGTAATTTGAGCACATTGTTGTTTATCAGAAATTCTCTATCCATCTATCTATCAGGATATGTCTGTCTATCTATTTATCTATTATTAAAAATCCTGTTTATCTGTCTATCTATCGGTTCATCTACTGTACTTCTAGTGCCAAGACCGGGCCATCTCGTTGTGATTAATGCTTTTATGATGGGAGATGTTAACTGGTGAGAACTGCAAATGTTGAGGGTAGAGTTGTGAGAGGCGGGCCGCAAAAGACCTGAGGTGTGTTCATACAGTGTGACCTCAGGGATAAGGGGATAATAAGAGAGGTTGCTAGAGATTGAGCAGCGTGGAGAGACGCCATTAGGTGCCCAAGGCTGACGCATGCAAGCTTGTTGGAACCTTTATAAACGAACGTATCTGTCTCTCCCTCACCTGGTCAGAATGGGCGTAGGTGGTCGGTCTAAATCAATAGGAGTGGCGGGAATGCAATCGGACGGGCCTGATGGTCGAGGCTGAATACTGGAGTCGAGCGTGAGGAGACTCGCAATGTCGGAATGACCATTTTTTACCGCTAGATCCTTGGCCGTCAATCCCAAGGCGTTTTTCTGACCTGTGTAGGGGAAGGTGAGAAGGTTACACTCTTAATGTACCCTAACCTAGCACAGTCTAAGCTAACTCAGTCTAGCCTAACCTAACTCAACCCAGTCTAGTCTAATCCTACCCAGCTGATCTAATCTAACCCAACCCACTGTGCTCTACTCAGCCCAGTATAATATAACTCAGCAAAGTCTGATTAACCCAGCCTTGTGTAACCTATCTCGGTGCAGTCCTTACCTACATACAAAGGCCCACGTTTTGCAAGGCAGTGTTTGATGCTTTCGTGGACTGGCATTTTCCCGCCCAAACTGCATGACCTTTAGTTCCCAGTTCAGAAGTTGGTCCTGTGTCTTCTTTGGTCTGTCCATGGGAAGACCTCACATGACCTATCTTAGTTCAACCTATCTATATATCTATCTATAGCCCGACGCCCAAATCCCGCAAAGGGTGGCCGCAGTCAAAACGCCTCCAAGTCGCTCTGTCACCCACCATTTGACTGCCCTCCCCCCAGCTCACTTCCCCCTCCCTCATATACCTCTCAACTCCATCCCTCCACCTCATCCTCGGTCTACCCCTCCCTCTCTCTCCCTCCACTTCACCTACATACACTCTCTTAGTCAGTCTTTCATTCTCCATTCTCTCCACATGTCCAAACCACGTCAGTGTATTTCTCCTAATCTTCTCAACCACATCCACATCCACCCCACAACGTTCTTCTTCATTCGTGCAACCTAACCCAACATAATCTAAGCCTAACTGATTCTAACCTAACCTCCCCCAGTTCAGGCAATCGTAACCTAGCCCTGCCCAGTCCATCCCAGCTGCACGCACCTCTGAACGTGATGCGGTGTAGGTGTCTGTACGCTGCAAGGATGAGTAAAGCAACGTTGGTGTGACCCAGGGCAGCCGCGTACATCAGGGCTGAGTTGCCATCACTGTCCTGCAGCCCGGGGTCAGTGCCAGGCTGAAAGTGACAGAATAATTGGTTGCAAATTAGTTTGAAATGACTGTTCGATTTGGTTTGCAACATTGGACCAGATTTGACCTTAAAGTTGATATGGAGATGATGTGTCTAGATTGGGTTAAGAATGGGCTAGGTTGGTGGCAGATTGGCTTCAGTTAACCTTTACTTCCAGTCCTTCATTTATGTAGCGGGTCAACTCTGGCACTGTCTCCCTCTGTCTCTATTTCCTACTTCCAATGATCTCCAGTCTTTCAAACGCAGTGTGTCCAGGCATCTCAAAATGAACGGATCTTGAATTTGGCTCTCTGTTGTATTGTTTTTGTTTTTTCTTGGAAAGAATAGTTTGCGGGCTCCTGACCTCTTGTTCCTGCTTCCTTGCATAAAAAAAACACAAAAGTTTGCTAGGAGGGACAGACACAATGAGACAGCTGTGGTGCGCATCTCGGTAACTTGAGCCTTTGAGTCTGTGCTGGGTTATTCACACTTTTATGTTGGGATACAAGTCCAGTGTATCTTCCAGGTACATCCCATTGTTGTTATGGTAGGTATTCATTTTTCCCACCAACTGACAAAGGGTGGATGCACACGAGTTACATGGCACCAGCTGCCCACACCAGGATGCGAACCCATGTGCTGTTAGTCTGGTAAATTTATAGGTAGCACTGTTAGTCACATAGTTAAAGAGATGGTTCGAAGGTAGCTGTATCGGCAGTAAATAATAAGTTAGATTGGCGAGAAGTTGGGTAGAAGTGATTAAAGTTGGGTAGAAGTGATTAAAGTTGGGTAGAAGTGATTAAAGTTGGGTAGAAGTGATTAAGTTGGGTAGAAGTGATTAAAGTTGGGTAGAAGTGACTGAAGTGGCTAAAATTGAAGAGATGATTCAGTTGGCTAGAAAAATGGATAGTGTTAGTGGCTAGATTGACAGAACCTGAACAGACATGACTACATTGACACGAAACTAGAAAGAGATGCGAGGTGGGGGAGATATGAACAGAAATATTAGATTTGCCAGAAGGTTGGACAGAGTTCATAGATTGGTAGGATATTAGATACAGCAGTAGTTCTCAGCTTAAGGGGGTGCGAGCAAACGCAAGAAAAACAGAGTGAAATGAAACAAGTGTGTGTGTGTGTGTGTGTGTGTGTGTGTGTGTGTGTGTGTGTGTGTGTGTGTGTGTGTGTGTGTCACAATGAACGATAAATTTGTATTCACTGTTCATATTCTTCAAAGCACATTTTTTGTCATACCCATGTAATATTTTTTTTTCCTTGCTGTCTGCCTCCTGGTCAACATCCTGCTTTTTCGTCTTTCTCCCTAATCGGGTCATTTAGAATTTAAAGACTACAAGAAGTCGTATATCGCTAGATGGACTGCACTCTAGTTAAAATATAAGTGTATCAACCTTTCCCTCTCAGTTTCTTTCTTAAATGGGAATAGTGGACTACAGAAGGGATAATTCAGTCTGTATGAGCCTTCACCTTGTTTAACGTCCATCTGAACTTGAGGTAACAATAATAATAACAACTAGAACACCTTAAAATTGTCCAAGAATTATTTTGATAAAGGAAAACCCACAGCCGTTGCCTACTATAAGCTGAGCCATACAGAGACCTTGAGGTCAAGGTCAATGATCTTGTCCGCGTCACCTTAGGTCATCACAGTCTGTAAGTCCACCAAGTTTGGTGGCTCTAGCTTTAATCCATCATGGAAAATTGGGTGACATCCGGAAAAGCCCCAATTTTTTACCCCGGGCGATCTCAGAGAACGAGAACCACACTACTTCCCGCACTGCGTTCTCCTTAAGGCTATATTGTGGTAAAATTTCAGCTTCCAAGCTTAAGCAGTTCTTCAGATTGTGTGGCTGACTCCCTTTTCTGTGTACCTGATAATGTTTGGTTGACGGATTGCCACCATATTTGGCCCAAAGAAGCGGACACGTGTCTGACCAAGTTGACCAGGTTTGAAAGTTCTAGTCCAAATTGCCTTTGAAGTAACCCAATTTTTAAATAACATATAAATAAATAAATAAATACTAATATTAACAATAATAATAATAATGACAAAAACAAGAAAACTTCCCACAGGGATGTGAGAAGTTCCATTAATTCGATAATAAATTTTTTAAGAGTTAGATGTGGCAGGAAGCGGAGGGGGGGGGGAGGGTGAAGGACGTGGATATGTTGACCAAGGCTTAGGGGGGCGCCACCAGAAATGACACAGGTTAATTGAGAACCGCTGCTGTAGCATATGCTGATAGTCACGAAGAAGTGCTAAGGCAAGGATGTAGAGCCAGAGCATTGTCTCCATCCGCCACTGAGCTACCGTACGTGAAATAAAACTGCAAAAGAACGAAACTCTGGGCCAAGTTAAGGTGAAAGAACTGTAGCTGGATAAAAAGATAGGTAGATGGATGGAGAGGTGAATGTATTATAGATAGGAAAGTAGAATAAATTGGCTGATAAGTGAATAAATAGCTCCTGATGGCTGATAAACGAGATTGCATCAGTAAATTTATGCAACAGAGCCAGATTGCATGGTGACGTCACTGGTGGATGTCGATCTATACACGTGTACATTCCTTGACTTACATAATTACACGCACATAGCTTGACAGACGCACATAAAAGGTCGATGTACATAATTAGACTGTTTAGATATTATTATTATTATTATTATTATTATTATTTTATGGATGTTAGAGTCATTGTTAAGTGTGTGTTTGTGTTTTGTGTGTGTGTGTGTGTGTGTGTGTGTGTGTGTGTGTGTGTGTGGTCTATGTGTGTGTGTGTGTGTGTGTGTGTGTGTGTGTGTGTGTGTGTGTGTGTGTGTGTGTGTGTGTGTGTGTGTGGTCTATGTGTGTGTGTGTGTGTGTGTGTGTGTGTGTGTGTCTAGGTCGATCACAGTTCAACGGTTGCCACACACCACGATACACCAACACTTCCACCACACTGACACCACTACAATTAACACCACCACACTTAACACCACCACACTTAACACCACCACACCTAACCCCCACACTTAACACCACCACACTTCCACCACAACACCACCACACTCCCACCACACTTCCACCACGCTTAACACCACCACACTTACCACCACACTTCTACCACACATAACGCCACCACAATCGCACCACACTTTTACCACACCTACTACGCATTAATGGCATTATTAGAACTACCACACCTTTATTTCACTTGTAATAGCACTACCACAGTTCTACCACAGTCCCACCACATTCCGCCACAGTCCTACCACACTTTATGTAAACACAGTCCCACCACACGTTACCACAGTCCCACCACCTAGCACTTCTACCACACTTCTGCCACGATTCTTCCACAGTCCCACCAAACTTACTGCTATCCCACCACACTTTTACCACAGCTCTGCCCCACTCCTGCGGCAGTCCCACCACACTTCTACCACGGTTCTACCACACTTCTGCCACAATCTAATACATTTCTACCACAGTCCACCACAATTCTACTGATATTCCACCACCGTCCTATCACAATCATAACAGTTTAAACACTTCTACCACAGTTTGCCACACTTGTACCACAATCCTGCCACAGTTTTCAGTTCAACCACAGTCCTACCACAATTTTCAGTTCTGCCACAATCCTACCACAATTTTCACAGTTCTGCCACAGTCCTGCCACAATTTTCACAGTTCTACCACAGTCCTGCCACAATTTTCACAGTTCTACCACAGTCCTGCCACAATTTTCACACTTCTTCTACAATCGTAATGCAATTTTCACAGTTCTACCACAGTCTTACGACAATTTTCACAGTTCTACCACAGTCCCACCACAATTTTCACGGTTCTACCACAGTCCTACCACAATTTTCACGGTTCTGCCACAATCCTACCACAGTTTTCACAGTCCTACTACAATTTTCAGTTCTACCACAATCCTACCACAATTTTCACAGTTCTACCACAGTCCTGCCACAATTGTCAGAGTTTACCACAATCCTACCACAATTTTCACAGTTCTACCACAGTCCTACCACAGATTTCATAGTTCAACCACATTCCTACCACAATTTTCAGTTCTACCACAATTTTCAGTTCTGCCACAATCCTACCACAATTTTCACAGCACTACCACAGTCCCACCACACTTCCGCCACAGTTGCACAACATTCACCGTTATTGATTTCTGCATTCAGTCGATAGCCAATGACCCTCAATAATTCCCAGTCCTACCACAATTATCAGTGCTACCACAATTCTACCACAGTTATAGGTCCTACCACAGTTATCAGTCCTACCACAATTATCAGTCCTACCACAGTTATAGGTCCTACCACAATTATCAGTCCTACCACAATTATCAGTGCTACCACAATTCTACCACAGTTATAGGTCCTACCACAATTCTCAGTCCTACCACAGTTATAGGTCCTACCACAATTATCGGTCCTACCACAGTTATCAGTCCTACCACAATGATCACTCCTACCACAATTATCAGTCCTACCACAATTCTACCACAATTATCAGCCCCACGACATTTCTACCACATTTCTACCACAGATCAGTAAGCTTTTGGTGTTATGTATGTATGTATGTGTGTATATGTATGTATGTACGTATGTAGGTGTGTGACAGCTCCGATCCATGAGTTTTTAAAAATAATAATATTTACGTTTAGAGAGAGAGAGAGAGAGAGAGAGAGAGAGAGAGAGAGAGAGAGAGAGACGGGGGGGAGGCTATCCACACTTCCAACATAATTAACCACACTCCCAACATAATTAACCACACTTTGCCACAGATATTCGTGTTTCTGCCACAGTTAACCACAGTTCAGTAAGTAGACACATTACTACCACATTTAAACATTTTGGCCACAACCAGTCTAACTTCTACGACAGTTAGCCACATTTCTGCCACAGTTTGCCACATTTCCACCATTAGCCACATTTCTACCGCAGTGCCACCACAGTTAGCCACATTTGCACCAGAGTTAATCACATTTCCACCACAGTTAACCACATTTCCACCACAGTAACCACACTACCGCAATTAACCACATTTCACCACAATTAACCACATTTCCACCACAGTTAACTACATTTCCACCACAGTTAACCACATTTCCACCACAATTAACTACATTTCCACCACAGTAAACATTTCTACCACAATTAACCACATTCCTACCACAATTAATCACCCTTCTACCACAATTAACCACACTTCTATCACAATTCATTACACTTTTACCACAGTTAACCACAGTTCTACCACAGTCAACCACATTACCACAATGAACCTCTTATTTACCACAATGAACCACACATTTACCACAATTAGCCACATTTCTACCTGTTTCCTTCCAAGTTAGCTACACTTCCGGTACGATTAACCACTCCACCACATCTCCACAAGTCTACCACATTTTAACCACAGAATTCACGATTTCTACCACAGTTACTACCCAAAAAACTGCTTTTCACCACAATCAGCCACGCTCCACCACAATTAACCACACTTCGCCACAATTAGCCACACTTGCAGCACACCGTAGTGACACCCACCACAGTCCACTACAACACCTGAACTGCCTCCACCACACACAGGTCTGTTCGTACGTCCGGCAGAGGAGAAAGAGTTGTACCGCACCACCACCACACTACCACACTGTCAGACGTTGCAACCAAACTACCAGACGTTGCTACCACACTAATACACTTCCTAGTAACACTGCCACACTTCCTACCACACTACCACACTGCCACGTTCGTACCACACTATCAGACCTTTCTGCCACACTACCACACTTCTTTGCAACACTACCACACGTCCTACCACACTGCCACGTTCGTACCACACTATCAGACGTTGCTGCCACACTACCACACTTCTTTGCAACACTACCACACATGCTACCACACTACCTTGGTGCTACCACACTACCAGACGTTGCTGCCACACAAACACACTTCCTTGCCACACTACCACACTTCCCTACCACACATCCTACCACACTACCATGTTGTTACCATACTGTCAGACATTACAGCCACACTACCACACCTCCTACCACATTACCATGTTGCCACCACACGAACACACTTCCATGCCACACTACACTGTCAGAGTCCACATCAAGACACCTCCCTACCACACTACCACAGTCAGACGTTGCTACCACATATCACATTTCCTCGCCACACTACCACACTTCCCTACCACAGCTGTCTACCACACCAACCAGTCACTACCACACACTAAGAGAAGTTGCCACCAGACGCTTACGTTGCTGCCACACAAAACATTATCACATACATTTCCCTACCACATCACCACAATACTACCACACTACCACACGTTACTACCTCACTGCCTGACATTGCTACCACACCGACATATCACTACCACACACTCCCACCACATGTGACTGTTCATACTGCCACACGTTACTACCACACTACCACACGTTGCAACCACATCAGTATATCACTACCACACACTACCTCCACATTTTACTATTCATTCTACCACACTACCACACGTTACTACCACACCAAGGTCTCGCTATACACACTTCGCTACCACAACCACACATGGCTACCGCACTGCCACACCAATATACGGTACTACCACACACACACACACACACACACACACACACACACACACACACACACACACACACACACACTCTGTCTGTCTGTCTGTCTGTCTGTCTGTCTGTCTGTCTGTCTGTCTGTCTGTCTCTCTCTCTCTCTCTCTCTCTCTCTCTCACTACACGTTGCCACCACAAAAAGAGAGGGAGAGAAGGAGGGAAGGAAGGGAAGAAAAAGAAGGAGAGGAAGAGAAAAGAGGGAGGGGGGAAGGGAGGGAAGTTAGGGAGGGAGGGGTAGGGAGTGGAGGAAAGAGGAAGGGAGAAAGAAAGGGAGGAGATGGCTGGAGAGAGGGAATGAAATAAAGAAGAGGGGGGGAGGGAGGGAGGGAAGGGAGGTAGGGAGAGGAGGAAAGGAGGGGGGGGAGGGAGTAAGGTGGAGGAATGCAAGTGTATTGATGATCGATGTTGATGTCTCCCTCCCCTCCCCTCCCCTCCCCTCCTCTCCCCCTCCCCTCCCCTCCCCTCCCCTCCCTCCTCTCTTACGTGCTACCTCCCTCCCTCCCCCTCTCCTTCACACTCTCTATCCCTTCAATTTCCTCTCTCTTTACCTCTCTCTCTCTCTCTCTCTCTCTCTCTCTCTCTCTCTCTCTCTCTCTCTCTCTCTCTCCATGTATCTATCTGTCTATCGATCCAGGGCGCCATGCAGCTGTAAACGTTTTTTTTAATGGTAAATCGTTGCCTTTGATTAAATATTTAAACTATCCAGTCTGGCTTATACTGCTTATTTTGCCCTCTCTCTCTCTCTCTCTCTCTCTCTCTCTCTCTCTCTCACAGCAAGAAAAATATGTTGGTAGGTGGGGGCGCTCACCATCCACTTACTCGATGTAGTGCTGCTCTCGGGTGTCTGCCCATTCCTCTCCTCCCTCCTTTCCTTCCTTCCACTTCTGCCTTTCCTTCATTCATTCCTCGTCCTTCTGCCTACGGGTGGCTTTACACTTCCACTTTTGTCTTTCTTTCCTTCATTCTTTCCTCTTCCTTCTGCCTGTGGGTGACTACACTGAGTGACAAGCCAAATGGTTTCCTGTACACCAGGAAATCACTTACTACGCTGGGTGGTAACCATGTAACCAAATTATGGCCCCTGGTGGTTTAGTGGGTAATAAAGGTGCTCCAATCGGATTGAGCCAGTGAAGGTTTATATCCAAGGGGTGGTTGGGGTTTATTGCTCACGTAATGCCATTCAGGGATGAGTGAGGCTTGTCACTCATCAAACGTCAGGACAAATTTGCCTAGCCCCGGGCTCCTACGCTCCTCATGGGGCAACGTAGGATAGGATGAAGGATGGATGGATAGGTGGATATATAATCGATTGTGAGGGTACAGTTCTCTCTCTCTCTCTCTCTCTCTCTCTCTCTCTCTCTCTCTCTCTCTCTCTCACATACTCACGTGCTGCAGTAGAGTCAGGGCTGCACGTGGACAGTCAGCCATGGCCGCCAGCATGAGGGGGGTCGTACCACGTGCATCTCCAAGGTTAGGGTCTGCCCCCCCCCGTAGCAGCTCCCCCACTAGGCCCCCACGACCCCCATCACCCCCACCACGACCTGACCCCCTCCCCTGACCCCTGTCCTCACCCTCACTGGCCACCGCACACAGAAGGGCACGGGACCCTGGTGGGGGTGGGAGCGGGTAAGGTTGAGGGTAGGGTAGGGTAGGGAATGAAGGTAAAATTAGATGTTAGGGTAGGGTAGGGCAGGGTAGGGTTGGGTAGGGGGGTGTAGGTTAGGGTAGGATAGGATAGGGTAGGGTAGGGTAGGGTAGGGTAGGGTAAGGTAAGGTAAGGTAGGGCAGGGTAGGGTAGGGGGGTGTAGGGTAGGGTAGGGTAGGGTAGGGGTGTGGGTAGGGTAGGGAATGGAATTAGTTAGATGTTAGGGTAGGGTAGGGTAAGATAAGGTAGGGTAGGGTAGGGTAAGGTAGGGTAGATGGGAAGGGTAGATTTGCTTAGGTAATCTTGTCACCTAAGAAACTAATATTCACAAGACACTGCCACCAAAACTGCACACAGTAATCCAAATGCGGTCGCACTAAAGATTTGATTTGTTCTTTTCAATACAAGTCCCTCTAACAATCTGCTCTATAAATCTGTCTGGGGTAAGTAGGTATATAAGTGAACAAACAGACTTAAAATCGTAAATATAAGTGTGTAAATAGGCATGTAAGTGGCCAGATTATAAGTGGAAAGTAGGTGGAGATAAATACCTGTTTGATCGGTGGCATTGACGGGTACACCAGCCTCCAGAAGCAACTTAACATGGCGATAGTGACCCTTTTTAACCGCAGCTACGAGACACCCCGCACCCGCACCCACGCCCGCACTCACACCCGCACCCACACCCGCACCCACACTGGCGCCTTTATCACCCACACTGCTCCCTAAAATCTTCTCTATACTGCTCACACACCCACCCACACCACTGTTACTTCTACCCACACTACTTATACTGTTCCCTACACCACCTGCACCATTTCTACTGCCCCCCACACCACCCACACCACTTATACTGCCCCCTACACCACCCACACCACTTATATTGCTCCCTACACCACCCACACCACTGCCACTCCTCACCACACCAACGTCCACACCACCACCACTCCTCCTTACCACACCACTATCACTCCGCACCACACCAGCATCCACACCACTACCACTCCTCACCACACCAGCATCCCAACCACTACCACTGCTCACCACACCAGCACTCACACCACTACCATTCCTTACCACACCAACATCCACACCACTACCACTCCTCACCACACCAACATCCACACTACTACCACTCCTTACCACACCAGCATCCACACCACTACCACTCCTCACCACACCAGCCTCCACACCACTACCACTCCTCACCACACTAGCATCCACACCACTACCACTCCTCACCACACCAACATCCACACCAGCACTGCCTCTAAGACTACCCATAGCCACACACCCTTTTCATTGCAACCAAATTTAATTCTTGGGTCGCCTCTCATATCCGAATTCCGCCATTACGTAACACCTGTGAGGAAGAGATTTATTTTATTTTTCTATACTCCTTTTACTCTAACTTGGCCTAAAATTGACACCTTTCCATCGTGAATGCTAAGTTATGATAAGAGATTAACACTATGATGCTAGTCACGAAGAAGTGCAGTGGAAAGGATGGAGAGCTGTAGTATTGTCTTTGCCTAAAATTGCCATCTTTCCATCTTGAATCCTAAGTTGTAAGAGTTTAACGCTAGAATATGGTGCTAGTCACGAAGAAGTGCAATGGAAAGGATGGAGAGCTGTAGCATTGTCTTTTTCGGCCACTGAGCTATGTGGAATAAGCTGCAAAATGACGAAAATCTGGGCCAAGTTAAAATAAAAATCGTAGAGTTGTATTTATTATTATTATTATTATTATTATTATTTTTTTTTTGTCTGTCTACCTAACGTGTCTGAGAATGATTTTTTTTTTTCTTTACGTGGTCATTTGAAAGATGGAATTTCAGTGAGCGGTTAGTGTGTGATTTGTTTGAATTTTGGTTAGGCATCTGTGTGTGTGTGTGTGTGTGTGTGTGAGAGAGAGAGAGAGAGAGAGAGAGGCTAAATCCATCAAAGGTCACGATCAATAATTGACAAATTTCCTATGTTTCTATTTTAGTGTTTCTCTCTCTCTCTCTCTCTCTCTCTCTCTCTCTCTCTCTCCCTGTAGGAAGTATAATCTCTCTCACTCTCTGTAGGAAGTATATACTGCATCCTTATTTTCCCCTACACACACACACACACACACACACACACACACACACACACACACACACACACACACACACACACACACACACACACACACACACACACACATTCTACCATACCAACAAGAAGGCTTCTGATTCGTCAACAAACATTACGGGGACTAAAAATCTACTTTCCTGGATTTTTTTTTCTGGAAATATCTACTTTGCTGGAAAATCTACTTTGCTGGAAAATCTACTTTGCTGGAAATATCTACTTTGCTGGAAAATCTACTTTGCTGGAAATATCTACTTTGCTGGAAAATCTACTTTGCTGGAAATATCTACTTTGCTGGAAAATCTACTTTGCTGGAAATATCTGCTTTTGCTGGAAAATCTACTTTGCTAGAAATATCTGCTTTGCTGGAAAAATCTGCTTTGCTGGAAAAATCTGCTTTGCTGGAAATATCTACTTTGCTGGAAATATCTACTTTG
>NC_136968.1:34717052-34799552 GCF_032717465.1 Coenobita brevimanus | reverse complement strand
AGTAGTAATAATAGTAGCAGTAGTAACAGTAGTAGTAGTAATAATAGTAATAGTAGTAACAGTAGTAGTAGTAATAATAGTAGCAGTAGTAACAGTAGTAGTAGTAATAATAGTAATAGTAGTAACAGTAGTAGTAGTAATAATAGCAGCAGTGGTAACAGTAGTAGTAGTAATAATAGTAGCAGTAGTAACAGTAGTAGTAGTAATAATAGTAGTAGTAGTAATAGTAACAGTAGTAGTAGTAATAGTAATAGTAGTATCAGTAGTAGTAGTAACAGTAGTAGTAGTAGTAGTAATAGTAGTAGCAGTAGTAGTAGTAATAATAGTAGTAGTAGTAATAATAGTAATAGTAGTAACAGTAGTAGTAGTAATAATAGCAGCAGTGGTAACAGTAGTAGTAGTAATAATAGCAGCAGTGGTAACAGTAGTAGTAGTAATAATAGTAGTAGTAGTAACAGTAGTAGTAGTAATAATAGCAGCAGTAGTAACAGTAGTAGTAGTAATAATAGCAGCAGTAGTAACAGTAGTAGTAGTAATAATAGTAGTAGTAGTAACAGTAGTAGTAGTAATAGTAATAGTAGCAGTAGTAGTAGTAATAGTAATAGTAGTATCAGCAGTAGTAGTAACAGTAGTAGTAGTAATAGTAGTATCAGTAGTAGTAGTAATAGTAGTATCAGCAGTAGTAGTAACAGTAGTAGTAGTAATAGTAATAGTAGTAACAGTAGTAGTAGTAATAGTAGTATCAGTAGTAGTAGTAACAGTAGTAGTAGTAATAGTAATAGTAGTAACAGTAGTAGTAGTAATAGTAATAGTAGTATCAGCAGTAGTAGTAACAGTAGTAGTAGTAATAGTAGTAGTAGTAACAGTAGTAGTAGTAATAGTAATAGTAGTATCAGTAGTAGTAGTAACAGTAGTAGTAGTAATAGTAGTAGTAGTAACAGTAGTAGTAGTAATAGTAGTATCAGTAGTAGTAGTAACAGTAGTAGTAGTAATAGTAGTATCAGTAGTAGTAGTAACAGTAGTAGTAGTAATAGTAGTATCAGCAGTAGTAGTAACAGTAGTAGTAGTAATAGTAGTATCAGTAGTAGTAGTAACAGTAGTAGTAGTAATAGTAGTATCAGTAGTAGTAGTAACAGTAGTAGTAACAGTAGTAGTAGTAGTGGTGGTAGTAGTGTTAAAAATCCATACACAAACTCCCAAAATAGGGCAAAATGTTGGTTGGATCTATAACTACCAACATCCATAACTCAACCACCACCATCACCACCATCGACGTTTCCAAGAAGCCCTAACCACAACTACCAACATTCTTAAGTGCTGCTAGACTTGTGTAAGAGCTACCACAATTCTTACAATAAATATCAGGGAGCTACCAACATTCGTGATCACTACTACTACTACTACTACTACCCTTTTGCTACTACTACTACTACTACTAGCACCACCACCACCACCACCACCACTGCTACTACTACTACTACTACTACTAATACAACTACTACTACTACTACTACTATTACTACTACTACTGCAACTACTACTACTACTACAACTACTACTACTACTAATACAACTACTACTACTACCTTTTTGCCACTACTACTACTACTGCTGCTACTACTACTACTACTACTACTACTACTACTACTACTACTGCTGCTGCTACTACTACCACCACCACCACCACCACCACAACCACTACTACCACAACTACCACAATCGTCTCCCTTGACCTAATATTGTAACCTGCATACCATAGAAGTGTTCAGGTATTGATGAACGTCTGGGAATGTTGGTAGTTGGAATAGTGGTAGTTGGAATGGTGGTTGGAATGTTGGTAGTAGGAATGGTGGTTGGAATGTTGGTAGTTGCAATGGTGGTTGGAATAGTGGTAGTAGGAATGTTGGTTGAAATAATGGTAGTAAGAATGGTGGTTGGAATGTTGGTAGTAGGAATGATGGTTGGAATAGTGGTAGTAGGAATGGTGGTTGGAATAGTGGTAGTAGGAATGGTGGTAGCTGGAATAGTGGTAGTAGGAATGGTGGTTGGAATAGTGGTAGTAGGAATGGTGGTTGGAATAGTGGTAGTAGGAATGGTGGTTGGAATAGTGGTAGTAGGAATGGTGGTTGGAATAGTGGTAGTAGGAATGGTGGTAGCTGGAATAGTGGTAGTAGGAATGTTGGTTGAAATAATGGTAGTAAGAATGGTGGTTGGAATAGTGGTAGTAGGAATGGTGGTTGGAATAGTGGTAGTAGGAATGGTGGTTGGAATAGTGGTAGTAGGAATGGTGGTTGGAGGTTCGGTAGGAATGTTGGCTGAAATGGTTGTTGGAATGTTGGTAGTAATGTTGGTTGCAATGGTGGTAGGAATGTTGGCAGGTAAATGCGCGAGTAGGACAGGATTGTACTGTACATAAGTAATATTAAGTGCTCTCTCTCTCTCTCTCTCTCTCTCTCTCTCTCTCTCTCTCTCTCTCTCTCTCTCTCTCTCTCTCTTTCTCTCTCTCTCTCTCTCTCACTTTAATTATTTTTCTAACCATATTTTCCACAGTTTTTCGCTCGTTTCAAAAATTTTCGCCTCGGTGCATATTACTTCATCCGTATACTTATATATTTTAGAAAACCAGTATATATATATATTTCATATGACAGAACTGGTCTATTTTCGAGGCTTGAATAAGTCGTGGTTGCAAATCTGGATGAGCCTTATGAGAGAAATGAGTCTCCTTGGTTACTAGTCAAATCAGCTCTCCAACGTGACATTCAAAATAGAAGACAGAAATGGAAAAAAATGCGCTATTTTTTTTTTTTTTTTTTTCTCTCTCTCTCTCTCTCTCACACACACACACACACACACACACACACACACACACACACACACACACACACACACACACATATCGTTGAATCTCCCATCTCTCTTAATTAATTTCTTCCATACATATGATCAGGGCTGGATCTTGACTCCTCCTCCTCCTCCTCTTATTCCTCCTCCTCCTCCTCCTCTTATTCTTATTCTTCCTCCTCCTCCTCCTCCTCTTCTTATTCTTATTCCTCCTCCTCCTCCTCCTCCTCCTCCTCGTCTCTCCTCCTCCTTCTTTAACAGGTAAACCACACACTCCGTTACCTAAGGCCCGTCTTGAGTCTCCATATGTCACGTTATTTTTATATTAATGATGCAAACTGTCTCGATGCTGATAATATATAAATAACACCCAAAAACCATTATGATGTAGGATGCAAAATAAATCGCTCAGGGACAAGTGTTAGGAGAGGAGGAAGATCACAGACAAAGCAGCAAGACACCGCACCGTGTACTTACATTCAGTATTTAGCTGGTGTAGGGCGACTGGTATCACTCCAGACGTGGTATTTCTTTATATAAGGCGGTGTGGTGTGTGGCAGGTGTGGAGCAGGTGTATAGTGAGCCAGTACACGGCTAATACCAATAAAATAACACCATTCAGTTGCCATGGATTATTGCAGCAGAGAAAACGGTATCAGCCCGCCTTTTTTCAGGGCAGACTTGGCTGTGAGAGACTGACGAGGAGAGAGTGAGTGAGGTGGAAAGGGGGAGGCTGAGGATGAGATGGAGGGATGGTGTGGAGAGGTATATGAGAGAGGTGGGTGAGCTGGGACCAGGGCAGTGAAATGGCAGGGGACAGGGTGACATGGAGGTGATTTGTTTATTGCCACCTTTTTTCAGGGTAGACTTGGCTGTGAGAGACTGACGAGGAGAGTGTGAGTGAGGTGGAAGGGGGGAGGTGGAGGGGGAAGCCAAAGATGAGATGGTGGGATGGAGTGGAGAGGTATATGAGAGAGGGGGGTGTGAGCTGGGAGCAGGGCAGTGAAATGGCAGGGGACAGGGCGACATGGAGGTGATTTGTTTGTGGCCACCTCTCACGGAATTAAGGCTTCTGTCAGTAGAGAGATAGACAGATAGATAGATGGACTTGGCTGTTTCAATTTCTCTTTACGTCCACTAGCACAGGAAGCATAGCAAGATTAGTGAGGATATAGTACAGCTAGTGTGTGTTGTAAAGCCTGTCTGTCTGTCTGTCTGTCTGTCTATCTACCTATCTATCTATATCTGTCTGTCTATATTTATCTATTTTGTTATCTACCTATCTCAGTATCCGTCTATCTATTTCAGTATTTTTTACCTACCTATCTATCCGCCCATCATTTTCTCTCTGTCTACCTATCTGTCTATCCTATCTTTTTATCTATATATTGATCTACCTGTCTATCTATCTGTCTGTCTATTTCTCTATTTATCTGTCTGTCTGTCTGCCTCTCTCTCTCTCTCTCTCTCTCTCTCTCTCTCTCCACAATAAAAACTTCCGGGGAGACACCTGCTCCCTCCCCCCCCCACTTCCGGCTTCGTAGATTCTTACCCACGCATATGCTGTCAAGAATACGATGCTAGTCACGAAGAAGTGCTACGGGAAGTGTGTAGAGCCGGACCCCCACTTCGAAAAGAGTAAAAAAAAAAAAAATGCGTTCTTTTTTTATGCAAGAAAGTCACTGTCTAATACGATGCTAGTCACGAAGAAGTGCTATGGGAAGTGTGTAGAGCCGGACCCCCACTTCGAAAAGAGTAAAATAAAAATGTATTCTCTTTTTTTTTTGGAAGAAAGAAGGAACCAAAGGCCAGGAGCCCGTAAAATTGTTCCCTCCAAGAAAACAAAAACAAAAACAAGATAGCAGCCAAATTCAAGATCCGTTCATTTGGAGATGCCTGGACACACTGCGTTTGAAAGACTGGAGATCATAGGCAGTGGGAAATACAGACAGAGGGAGACAGTTCCAGAGTTGACCTGTTGCATACATGAAGGACTGAATATGTTAAAAAGTGTGACAAGGCGTGCAGTTGGCGGTAACATTTGAAAGCTGTTAGTCTTGAACTTTTCCGGCCTTGATACTCTCCGGCTCAGCACCAAGGCATGTATCGTTATTATTATTATTATTATTATTATTATTACTACTACTACTACTACTACTACTACTATTACTATTCTGTCTGTCCATCTATAGCCAGACGCCTTAATTCCGCAAGGGGTGGCCACATATAAATCGCCTCCATGTCGCCCTGTCCCCTTCCATATTACGCTGCCCGTCTGCCAGCTCACACCCTCATATACCTCTCCACTCCTCCACCACATCCTCGGTCTTCCCCTCCCCCTACACCTCACATACACTCTCCTCGTTAGTCTCTCATTCCATCCTATCCACATCTTTTACCTTCAGTTTCCGGGAGATAGGGAAGGCGGAGTAAAGGGGGGTGGCCATGAACAAGCAGCTGATCTCTAGAAATACATTTTTTTTCCCCCACCAAAATAACGTTCACACATTGATAATTTTGTGTAGTTACCATCACGATATTAAATAAAAAAAATAAAATAAGAGAGAGAGAGAGAGAGAGAGAGAGAGAGAGAGAGAGAGAGAGAGAGAGAGAGAGAGTGTGGTGTGGTGCTGGTGGGTGTTTTGGCAATCACTCATGGCCCCATACGACCCAATCCCTGATACGACCCACTGATAAGGCGGTGCAGTGTCGTCATCTTAGGCACATGCTTCGCTACTAAACTGCTGTGATGCTACTTCTCTCTCTTATATGTGATGTGTGTGTGTGTGTGTGTGTGTGTGTGTGTGTGTGTGTGTGTGTTACCTAATTCGTGTGTGTGTGTGTGTGTGTGTGTGTGTGTGTGTGTGTGTGTGTTCTTACCTAATTCGTGTGTGTGTGTGTGTGTGTGTGTGTGTGTGTGTCTTACCTAATTCTTGTGTTTTTGTTCTTACCTGATTCGTGTTTTGTGTGTGTGTGTGTGTGTGTGTGTGTGTGTGTGTGTGTGTGTGTGTGTGTGTGTGTGTGTGTGTTACCTAATTCTTGTGTTTGTGTTCTTACCTGATTCGTGTTTTGTGTGTGTGTGTGTGTGTGTGTGTGTGTGAGAGAGAGAGAGAGAGAGAGAGAGAGAATAAAATGCCAGTTGCGTCCATGGTACCAGTTTTAACATTCGAGATTGCGGTGAAAGTTGATGTCTTATTTTTGAGGTAGGAATGAGTCTCCTTGGTTACTAGTCAAAAGTAACTCCCACTCTGACTACATTTGGCCATTAACTGAGCTGAGGGTTACGTGATATAGATGAGTCTCCTTGGTTACTAGTCAATATAAGCCTCTAGTCTGCCTACATTTGGCCATTGAACTGGGAGGTTTAAGAGGCAGGATGAGTCTCCTTGGTTACTAGTCAAATTTATCCTTCAGTCTGACTACATTTAACCGAGATGAAGGAGGTTATATGGATCTCTTGTTACGAGATTCGGGTGAAATTTGATGTCTTATTGAGTCTCCTTGGTTACTAGTCAAAATTAACTCCCAATCTGACTTCATTTGATCACTAACTGAGCTGAAAGAGGCTAGGGATGTTTGTCAGGCGAGAATTAATTATGGATGCGTGGAATTTGTCATCTGAGTCTCCTTGGTTACTAGTCAAATTTATCCTGCAGTCATATGATGCCGGCATTAATATTTTCAATCTCCCATGACTCACTTTCAGCTGAATAAAATCGTCGGGAAGAATTACTATACTCTTTTTGCTCTAACTTGGCTTAAAATTGCCATCTCCTTATCTTGAATGCTGAGTTGATATAGATTAGCACTAGAATACGATGCTAGTCACGAAGAAGTGTTGTACTGCAGAGCTGGGGAAGAATTACTGTACTCCTTGTACTCTAACTTGGCTTAAAATTGCCATCTCCCCATCTCGAATGCTGAGTTGAAACGATAGATTAGCACTAGAATACGATGCTAGTCACGAAGAAGTGCTGTGGAAAGGATGTAGTAGAGCTTTAACACTTTTCTTCTGCTGAGCTGCGTGAAATAAACTGAAAAAGGACGGATTTTTTTTTTTTTTTTGCCAAGTTAAGGTGAAAAGAGTATCTATGTTGAAACGAGAGTAGCACTAGAATATGATGCTAGTCACGAAGAAGTGCCGTGGAATGGGTGTAGAACTGTAACACTTTTTTGCAGAGCTGCGTGAAATAAGCTGCAAAAAGACAAATATCTAGGCCAGGTTTAGGTGAAAAGAGTATTTATTTTGAGTTGATATGGCAGAGTAGCACTAGAATAGGATGCTAGTCACGAAGAAGTGCTGTGGAAAGGATGTAGAGCTGTAACACTTTCTCTACTACTGGCTTACGTGAAATTAGCTGCAAAGAGACAAAAACCGGGGCCAGGTTGAGGTGAAAAGAGTATATATGTTGAGTTGAAACGACAGAGTAGCACAAGAATACGATAATAGTCACGAAGAAGTGCTCTGGAATGGGTGTAGAACTGCAACACTTTCTCTGCTGCTGAGCTACGTGAAATAAACTGCAAATGGACGAAAATCTGGACCAAGTTAAGGTGAAAAGAGTATTATAATCAATTCTTACATATCACCCTTCCATCCACTGTTCTGTAAATATTAAATTCTTCATAACACCTTTTCCTAAGTGATTTATTTTAGATATGACTGGTTAATATCTTTTTGGACGTTATTTATAGAGGATGATGATATTGGAAGCGTTTATGTAGCACAGAAGAGGACAATAAAGTGTAATAAACAAACTAAATCACTTAAGAAAAGCTGTTTGGGAAGGAAGTTTGGCCTACGGGGTTTTCTTCTGGATTTTCCTATCGTGTACGTAAGCGTTTTGGGCCATATTATTGACAGTTAAGAAATCGCCCTAACATCTCTTCCTTTGCGATTTATTTTTTGGATATGACTACTTTTTGTACGTTATTTATGCAGAGTATGACGATACTGGAAGGATATACAGTAATATGTAATTGAAGAGGCTAGTGTAATAAATAAAATAAATCGCTGAGGAAAAGGTGTCAGGGGACTTCCGACGAGAAGACGAATGTTAAATCCTAAGGCATTGTGACAGCACCTGCTTTTAGCGACTTATTATGCATTTGCACCTTGATGTTATTTTAGTTTTTGAATATATCTGGTATGGACCTAACTTAAAATAAGTTACATTGGATTAAAGTTCAATAACGATCAAATGGCATGTTTTTATAGAAGCTGATGAAACTAATATTCGTGTCATCATTACTGTCTTGATGAATATTATAGAATAAGCATCAACTCGGCCTTGGTAACAGGAAGGCAGTGACGTCACAGGGTCACATGATGTGACTCATACCCGCCTGATATTTCCGTATTGAACCGTTCTTTTACAAGTATTTTAAGTTGTTCAAGTCCTTTGAAGTATATGTACGTTGTGTTCATGTCTGTAGAGTGACTATGTAGGTATGCCTTTGTTATAATGGAGATTTGTAAATGCTGATAAGTGTTGTTACGTCATTATTGACCCCAATGTAAAAGCACGATAATTACCGTTTTACACGAATTCTTAAGGGGCGATTTTAGAAGAGTTCGAGATATTATGCAATGGTTTCTTCATTAAAGCTTTATGTTTACATGATTCGATTTGTATGTGTATATCTCTTTAACGGTGAAGGGGGAAGTATCCCGTGTGAAAATGTAAGTACAATAGTGTGAGTAAGAGTACGATGAAAGGTGTAGGATATACAATGACGTCACGGGTATTTCTGTGAAGATGAGCTAAACATAGGTGTACGATAATCGAAATATAATTTCATCAAGTTACTAGATACTTCTCTGTATCCTGGTATCATACAGGAGTAGAATGTGCATATGGAATATTTGTGTTCAATGTGACACACTTTTGTCCTTGTATTTGGAATCATTAGAGAAATATGCATGGAGATGTACGACAATTGGTTACCTGGGTACGAGGGCAGACAATGACGTCACAGGAATCCACCCCGAGGATGGTTCTTGGTAAACAAAAGCTTCGGGTTCTTTCTCTTGTGGCTGTAGTTGCTGTATTGCACTTCGCTGGAGTAGGAATCAAGCCGACCAGAGGTGAGACAACCATTTACCAGTCCCTGAAGCCGATACGGGGGCGAAAATGCTTGTAGTTGTGGTAGATTGTGGTTAATGACGGCTATTTGGCAGCGGCAGCCACTGAAGAGGAATTCCTTATTTTAATATTTTATGACCGCGGTTGTGGTGATTGTGGCAACTGAAGAAATATGGCCGTACAGGCGATGTCAAAACGTTATCTGTGCCAGTGTGACAATTAAGTGGTGTAATGGTGTCGATATGGCCGGTGTTTCGTTGTGTTACTGGCAGCTTGTGTGGTAACTGATAAGGCGAGTCACAAGGCCATTTATCATATCGGACTTCCCTTTAACTACTGCAAGTTTATTTTTTTTTCCTCGTTGTTTTGTCGAAATTCCCATAAGTGGATATTGATGTGTGATACCCTGCCAGTCTTTGTTAAGTGGTGGTAGTGGACAGGTTAACCACTTCTTGACATTATATTCTTGTGAGTGTGATTTATAAGTGGAATATGAAAGTAAAATGTGTTACTCTTCTGTCTTACCATTATTTTATTTGTATTTATTTTTTATTTATTGTATTTTATCCTCTCTAACCACTGGTTTAAATTTCTTGTTTATGTTTTGTATTATTCCGTCTCAAACCACTATTTGATTTTATTTTTTTGTGTGTGTTTTTATTATATGTTATCTCCTTACTACTATTGATTCTCACCCCCCCTTGTTTTTTTTTTTTTTTTTTTTTTTTTTTTGAGTTGTGACAGTCAACAGGTAAGAAAAAACTTTTAAGTCAGTGTTTTTGAGGAGGATAGATAGATAGAAGTTTCTACACAAAAGACAGCCCTGAGTGTGAAAGTCAGGAGTGTTTATTATCCTTTCTTAAATTGCAGTTGATTTCCTCGTGTCTTTTTTTTTTTTTTTTTTTTTTTATCCTCCCAGTCATTGTTGAGATGTGGTAATGGATGATAGTGCAACCACTTATAGATGTATTGTAAAGTTTTCAGTGAGTGTTGTCCAAGCAGGAAATTCTGTTCCCCTACTGCCATACGCCACAATCCCATGAGGGGTGGCCATTTGTTTTTGAGTTAGTTGTTTTATGGGGAGAGGTACTAAACTTCCACCAACCCACTTTTTGATGCATAGGGTACGTGATTTGGTTGGTTATATGGTTACCACCCAGCGTTATAAATGGCTTCCTAGCTTACAGTAAACCTTTAGGCTTGTCACTCAATGTAAAGCCATGTGAGAAAGAAGGAAGAGCAATAAAAAGTGACAGGCAAGATGGGAGAAATTGGGAGAGAGGAGGGCAGACACAGAAAAAGAATGATAAAGGTGAAGGAAAAAGTAGGCATTGGAAAGGTTATAGGATCAAACTTAAATGTTTGATTGTGAAACTTATGTGTGTGTATAATATCACAATAGCTGCTGATAACTTCTTTCCCATCTGTTCTTTTGTTTGGAATTTCCCAGTTGCATGAGGTCTGATAAAATTCTTGCAATCAGTGTTCAAGTTGTTATAGTGGGCATTTCAATTACCAGCTTAGCCTGATTATAAACTTTCCTCATTGTTATCCATGTGGTAAATGTATAGTCACACACAGTGCTTTTTGAATGGGAAACTTGCCATTGATCGATATTTATTTTTTTCTGTTCTATTTTATTTTATTCTGGTCATTGTTGCTTGTGCCAGTGGACTGCTTGAATCATTCTAGACCTAGATTGGTTTTAGAGTGTACTGTCAGTGTTGTATAGGTGGTTAAAATATTGACTCAAATCAACTGTACAGTATTTCAGTGTTAATCAGGTGGCTGTTCATATCATTTCATACTTCTGTACTGATTGAATCCATTTTATTTTTCGTGTTCTCTTGTGTGGTGTTATCTTCCTTGCACAGGTCAACCACCTTTGGACTGATTTTAAAGAGTACAGTCAGTGTTGTCCAAATGGTTAATGTAAGCTATAGAAAACTACAACTCTGCTTGTGAAATTAATGAGTGTTTTGTGTATTTCACTTGCTACTTATCCAGCTACCATTTAATATCCTCATGTCATTGAAACTTATGTTGCTACCCATATAGCTAGATAGTAAAGTAGGTGTAATGGAATTGTTACTAGATAGATAGTAAAGTAGGTGTAATGGAATTGATACTAGATAGACAGTAAAGTAGGTGTAATGGAATTGTTACTAGATAGACAGTAAAGTAGGTGTAATGGAATTGATACAAGTTAGATAGATAGTAAAGTAGGTGTAATGGAATTGATACAAGTTAGATAGATAGTAAAGTAGGTGTAATGGAATTGTTACTAGATAGATAGTAAAGTAGGTGTAATGGAATTGATACAAGTTAGATAGATAGTAAAGTAGGTGTAATGGAATTGTTACTAGATAGATAGTAAAGTAGGTGTATTGGAGTTGATACTAGATAGATAGATAGTAAAGTAGGTGTAACAGTTGATACTAGATAGATAGTTAGTAAAGTAGGTGTAATGGAGTTGATACTAGATAGATAGTAAAGTAGGAGTAATGGAATTGATACTAACCCTGAAACTCCTCCCTCAGGCAACCATGAGTCTGTACCCGTCACTCGAGGATATGAAGGTGGACCAGATGGGCAGGGTGAGTGTGGATGGCTGGGCGGCCTTTTGAATTACAGTATTTGGAGAGAGAATATTTTGTACGTCGTTAGAATATTACTGAATTACGGTACATGTGTTTCATATTTTGCTGTGTACTTCAGATTAGAGCTGAATTTTAAAGAACGTATTTTTGTATTGTATTATCTACCGGAATATAGTGTAAGAATAGTTTTAAATAGTTACTTTTTTTTTTTTCCATTGTTACCTTAATTTATTTCATCTCATATTGACATAAGTATTGTCTTTGTAATCGTCGTCAGGCCCAAGTCCAGCTGGTGAGTGAGATGATAGCGTCACAGGGGGCGGCCACAGCGTCACAGGGCGCGGCCACGGCACCACCATACCCGCTACACCCACCACAAGCACAACCACAACAGCTGAAGGTGAGACAGAGGGAGAGAGGGGAGGGGGGGGGGAGAATGCACACAAATGAGAGAGAGAGAGAGAGAGGAATAAAAGGAATGCAGACAGACCACGAGAGAGAGAGAGAGAGGGAGAGTGCCAAATACATAGCTGAGGAGAAAATTAATAACAGTAGAGATGATGCCAAATAGATTGATTGATGAAGAATGGTAAGTGAATGGAGATACACATTTCTTGGTTTGGACAGGTTGAGAGATTGGACCTGTAAAAGTAGTTGAGGTTCCAGAAAGGTAGAGCAAGGAATATAGGAAGAGACAATGTGCACTGACCTTAGATATAGAGGTATTTATAGAGAGGTAGTGCAGGACAGAGCAAGAGTAATGCTATCAGATAAACTTATATGACCCATACTAGACAAAGACAGATGTAAAACCCAAAATAATGATGCTGATGGTGGTGGTAGTGGTGATGATGATGGTGGAAGTGGTGGTGGTGATGATGATGGTGGAAGTGGTGGTGGTGATGATGATGATGATGGTGGAAGTGCTGGTGATGGTGGTGGTGGTGGTGGTGATGATGATGTTAATGATGATGATAGCGATGATGATAACTAACCTCTTCATCTTCACAGGACTCATCCCTGGCCCATCTGTACCCAGCACTTGATGACTACATGGGGCTTGAGTTCACACAGGAGGTCATCGCTGCCAACATGCCTGAATACCTGCCAGTCGCTGTACCACAACCAGTGAGTTCGATAACTGCAATTTGGTTGGTGTCAGGGCCGTGCATTTGGCCTTCTTGTGGCTTTCATCTTACCTCGATGTGTCACTTGGCTTCTGCTTTGCCTGTGTTTCTGTCACTCATTCCTTTTTCCCCTCACAGTTGCAGTTTCTACCAGTGTTTCATTCTTTTTTACTATTGCTGTGGCGCATGACTTAAGTGCCGTGCGAACAGTCGGGCATAGATACATTACTGCTCATAGCAGAGTTACAGTTCATTGTAGAGAGCTCCATTTGGTCTCGTTTTGAAGCTTAGTAATTGTACTTTATCATACTGTGTTCAAAAAAGTGATATAAAGAAAAGAAAATGCAAAAAAAAAAAAAAAAAAGCAAGTGGAGTTTAGCCAACATGCAGAAATTTTACACACACAAAAATTCTGCCAAAAAACAAAGCTATTCAAGATAGAGTAATGTTTTTTGTCCATAACATAGCCGAATAAATTTCCATTCCTGTGATGTATATTGTATTTAGAGCAATAATACTGCAGAAAAATGAAATGAACAGGAAGAAAAAATTTCTAGTTTTCGGCACTCCCACAGCATTGTTTTACCTGAAATGCGCATAGTAAGCTTATATGTCATCGTAATAACCTCAGTTAGGGCTCATTTTGAAGCTGAATAGTTGCTTAATGGTAGCATATTTAAAACTTGAAAAATATTTGGTCACATTCACCAGTAAATCCTGATCTTCGTATGACGGTGAAAGGTGTCATCCGAAGGTCCGAACCTCAGAAGCCAATGATGGCCAAAGCCGTCAGCGGTACGTGAAAGGGTTCATTTCTGTTTTTGCATCATTTTTGGCTTCCTTCATGCCATTTATCTGTCTGTCTAATGGTGGTTATATAGTTTTATTTTCTTCATCATCATCATCATCAGGACCTCATTTACCACCCCAGGCCAGGATGAGGAGTAGCAGCATCCAGCCATTCATATACAGTACTTCTCATTTGCTGTCTAGTTTAGCCATGTACTGTAATTCCTGTTTGTCCATGTCTGTCTGTTCTGTCTTTGTATCTCTGTATCAGTCCTTGTCAGTAGTTTTATATCTGTGGCTATCTTGTCTTTCGTATGTTTGTTTCTGTCACCATTCAATTTCTTTATCAGTATCTGTATCTCTAGCTGTGGTTTTCCTGTTTGGTACTCTCTCTCTCTCTCTCTCTCCTGTCCTCTTTCTGTCTGTGTATCTATCAATTTGTCTCACCATCCCCTTCTCCTGTCCTTATCATTACAATCCACACCACCATTTCAGAGCACAGTGGCAGTACCGCAGTCACTGTCGTCATCTGTACCAGCGGGTGTCGTGGCACCGATATCCGGCGCGTCACCAGGCCTTCACCGCGCCGCTGTCTCCAACGCCATCAGAGAGGTACCTGATTTTTTTTTTTTTGGGGGGGGGGGTTGGGGTGGCATATAATTGTCTTGCAGTACTGTGGTTAAAACTAAATTATGTACGGGATATGTCATTGTGTAAGAGGGGTTGGTTGAGATTGTGTTTAATTCCAGTACAATAAATTGATAGGAAGTGTTAAGAGATGGACATTGAGGTGGGTTGGCCATGTGGAGAGGATGGAGAGCAAGAGACTGACGAGAAGAGTGTATGTGAGTGAGGTGGAGGGGGGGAGAGGGAGGAGGAGGCCAAGGATGAGATGGAGGGATGGAGTGGAGAGGTATATGAGGGAGGGGAGTGTGAGCTGGGAGCAGGGCAGTGAAATGGCAGGGGACAGCTTGACATGGAGGTGATTTGTTTGTGATCACCCCTTGCGGGATTAAGGCATCTGGCAATAGATAGATAGATAATAATTTCTGATTGTTTCGAATACTGGTACAATAATTTCACATTTAACCTCTTGAATGATTTTAAGATACACCCAGTCACAGCATAAAGTGTTCTAATATTATTTGAACCCCTGAGTGCCTTTTTTATTATCTGAGAACATAATCTTTCTTGTTGAAACACAACCTCGTTTAATACAAATTTCACAACATGGTGTACTCCTTTTACTCTGACTTGACCTAAATAGCTGTCCCTTCATCTTGAATGCTGAGTTGTAATACTAGATTAAAGCTAGAATATACTGTTAGTCACAAACAACCTGTTGTGGAAGAGATGTAGCGTTGTATTACATTGCCACTTAAGTACGTGCAACCAGCAACAAAATGACGATAATCTAGGCCAAGTTAATGTGAAAGTACTATAGTTTTTAGGAACATATCTAGTGTTAAACGAGGAATTGCTATATCTGAGAGTCATTTAATAAACCCATGATTGGATAGTGTATTTTCTAATGCTCCTGAGTTCTAAAGTTCTGCCTAACAGGTTTTATAATGTCCTCTACAGGTCACACTATGCAAGGATGGGGATGGAAAGATTGGCATGAGGGTGAGGGCCATACAGAAAGGCATCTTTGTGTGTCTGGTCAAGAAGAACTCGCCAGCATCACTGGCAGGTGAGTGAGTGAAAGAATGAAGCATAGTTATTTGTGATGGTTGTTGATAATACTGGCAAGAACAACAAGAATTACAAACTAAAAATAAGTTAAAAATAAGAACTTCTGTATAGTACATTTGTGAAACACTTTTGTTGTTTTTGTGGCCCCAGGCTCATCCAAATGAGAACCTGGTCGATGATGAAGTAAAGTTGCATTTCCTCAGCTTAAATTCATCCTTTCTGGAGATAGGGAGGAAGTTGAGGGGAGTTTGTACAACTGGCCAGAGAGTCACCCAGTTATAAGGTTCCATGACGTTGAAAGCACTTGCATTAAGAATAAAGCAAAAAATGTATGTGCAGGTATTCAAACTTTGTAGCTGCAACCTTGATTCTAGTTGGCTGGTGGTCTTTTTCAGTGGGCATGCTGTTCATTGCTCTCCCACTTCTAAAAGTATCTCTTTCTCTGGTTCTAGATCCATCACCACCACATCTGTAGGGGAGAGATAGGGTCAGGATGATGAATATGTCAGGATAGCAAATGATGGTTGCCTACCATTGACTGTGGGAGGCACAGCCATGAGTCAGTTACGGCTGCAAGCTTATTATTGTTGTTGTTAATTCTCCTTCTCTCTCTCTCTCTGTAGGCCTTAGATTTGGTGACCAGATTCTGCAGATCAATGGCGTGACAGTTGCTGGATTTTCCATGGAGAAAGTGCATGACATTCTCAAGAAGTGCGCCCCCAATGGAATTAAAATTGCCGTTAGAGACAGGTGAGATGATACTGAGTTATTATTGTGATGAGATAATAATGATGATAATGGTTGAGATGTTGGTAATAATTATGATGATGGAAATAGATGATTATGATTGAGATAGTAATATTGGGAATGATGTTGATAAATTTTGATCATAAGTCTGAGTTACTTATTCATGTAAGTGCCACCCTCAAGTGACTCATGAAAAAATACACTCTAAGAAATTATGTAATACAGTGGATGGTAAGTATATAACCAATGTAGGGATACTTGATGATCTAATGTGTTAAGGCGCTCCAGCTGTATGTGGCAGGCAGAGGGTTCAAGTGTTAGTGATGAGAGAGGGGGGTGTTAGCTAGGAGCAGGGCAGTGAAATGGTGGGGGACAGGGCGATATGGAGGCAATTTGTTTGTGGCCACCCCTTATGGGATTAAGGCATCTGGCAATAGTTAGATAGATAATGTTACTTAGGGAAAAAGACTTGAAGTGTTAGTGATGGTAGGGATTTATTGATGACATAATGTTACTTAGGGGAATATGACCTGAAATGTTAGTGATGGTAGGGATTTATTGCTGACATAACGTTACGTAGGGAAAAATTGACCTGAAGTGTTAGTGATGGTAGGGATTTATTGCTCACATAATGCTACAAAGGGGAAAATGGCCTTAAATGTTGTTACTGTACTGAAGGTAGGAGCAGAATGGCTACCACTGACACTGGTGGACACAGAAGAATGAAGTGTGGCTGCAGGCTTGGTGGGTGCTGTAACTAGCCTCACAATACTAGTCTCAGGCAGGAAACATCTAGCTGCAAGTAAGAGTCCAAGCCGAGACTCTCACAGTGTGACAAATCGTATTAGACATGAAATTTCAAATATTTATCCGGCTTTGGCAGTTAGTTTAGCTTCCAGTCCGTCGAAAACATCAGCTGTACCCTGACCAGCCACAGTATGGTGATGCTGTAAGAGGAGGTGTGACATCCTCTTAATATTGATAATAAGATAGGATCCTTTTGATAGAGTAGTTCTGATATATAAACATTGGATTAAAATTATGTAAATGATGAAAGGCAACTCACACTCATCTCCTGCTCCACCCCCCAGACCCTCTGAGTGAACAGTGAGCTACACAAAGCATTAGCCATGTTAGGTTATCATTGTTGTTATTATTATTATTATTATTATTAATATTGTTATTATTGAATGCATGATAGTTAATGGCAACTCTCAACCCCTCCCCTTCCTCTTTCCCCAGACCCTTCGAGCGCACAGTGACCCTACACAAGGACAGCACCGGCCATGTTGGCTTCCAGTTCGGCGATGGAGAGATTACCGCCATTGTTAAGGATTCTTCAGCCGCCAGGAATGGACTGCTTATTGACCACCAGCTGCTGGAGGTGAGAGAGAGAGAGTTGATTGCAGCTGGGGATGATTGGAAATGAGTGTGGTGGTGATGTGACTGAGGTGTTTTGGACATGTGGAGAAGGGAACTGGAAATGTAGGAAGACTTAAGTGATTTGGACACATTAACCGGTCAGGAAGGAGTTGTGGGATGGTACAATATAAAGGACTGCACTGGGAATTTTATGCTTGAGGGTGGTGTGGGACTGAGTGGGGGTTTGTAGTTGAGGAAGACTTGTATGTACAGGAGGATGGAATAAAATGCTGTGAAAGACTGCAGCTGTTTAGGATACAGCTGAAGAGTATATGCAGGAGGGTGATGTAGGATGGAAGGAAGGACAGTGATCGAGGAATATTGGCTTACATGTAGGAGGATGGTTTGGGATGACAGAGAGGCTTGTGGCTGAGAGAGGTTTGGGAACACCATATATGTATGTTAGGATGATGGAAGGGAATTGGAGACCAGCAGTTAAGGAATAAATTACAGTTCAATACTCCCTGTTTGTCAGCAAGTGGGTTGGTGGAGGGTTAGTGCCCCTCCCTGTAAAACCACTAACTCAAAGACAAACGGCCACCCCTTACGGGATTATGGCGTGTGGCTATAGATAGACAGTACTCTAACCCAACTAAATCAAACCTAACCTTATCCTGCCAAAGCCATCCCACCCTAACTTAATCTAATCAAATTTTTGCTCAACCCATCCACAGGTGAACGGCCAGAATGTCGTTGGAGTGAAGGACAAAGAAATCTCCAACATCATCAACGAGTGTGGCCAGGTAGTGACAGTCACCATCATGCCCAGCTTCGTCTACAAGCACATGATGAAGCACATGGCATCAACACTCGTCAAGTTCATGGACCACTCCATTCCTGATCTGTAGAGACCCTTGTGGGGGACTTGTGATTGTATAGAGAGAGAAAAGGATGTGGTGTGAGAGAGAGTGGGAGGGGAAAAAGAGAGAGAGAGAGAGAGAGTGGGAGGGGAAAAAGAGAGAGAGAGAGAGACAGCACGTGTCGAAGCATATGACGTCATTGCTTGTAATTCATGGACCACTCTATTCCTGATCTGTAGAGATGTTTGCAGGTGATTTGTGATTGTGTAGGGAGAGAAGAGGATGTGGTGTAAGAGAGCAAGAGAGAGGGATAGAGTGAGAACACGTGTTGAAGCATATAACATCATTGCTTGTTAAATTTTTGGTAATCTTGGACCACTCTGTTCCTAGTCTATAGCAACATAATGATGGAGTTTGCAGGGAAGGAGAGATTTGATTCATGTGAGACTGAATTTTGTAACCCCTTAGTGATTGCATGCCAAGAGAGAGAGAGAGGGAGGGAGGGGGGGAGAGAGAGAGAGAGTTGTAAAAGTGTTGGGTGTTTGTGAATGTGAGGGAGTGTGTGTATAAAAGCTATTGATTGGATGGAAAGCGAAACTGTGCAAAAAACTTACTTGTGTGTAGAGGAAGAAAGAAAGAGGATATGGGAAGAATGTGTAAGGAATTGTGTGACAACAGAGACTGTAGATAAAACTTATTTATGAAGTGAATGCTAAAAAGAAAAGTTGATGTTTTGAGAGTAGAGGAGTTTTCTTATTTGTGTAAAGTATGCAAAAAACCTAATGATTTTATGGAGAAGCAAGAGAGAGAGCGCAGGAAACATTAATTCTTGTGAGGTTATTTATAAGTTAGTATGCGTTCCTCATGGGGCAACACCAGATTAAATGATTGATGGATGGTTAGTATAATCAGGTAGAATGTGTGGAGTGTGTTGAGGTTCAGAGTTTGTGAAAAAAAAAATTAAGTAGTGCTCCATGCAAAAATGTGCCATACGTTTGTAGTTTCAGACAGGGCATAGAATTGGCTAGGATGTAGAGAGATTGTGTATATGTTAAACGGTGAAGTGTGAGGAAGTACATGCATACATTTTAGAGGCACAAATTAACACATTCATTTCTGACATCAAACCAACTACCTAAGTGAAAAATTTGTTACTGTTTTTATGAGGATTTTTACCCCTTTATAAGATGAGGGTTTCTTTCAACTTAATATGTTGGTAGCCAGACTAAAAAGGTTAAGTATGTACAGTACAAACTTTGAAATTTGAAATGCCTGGCTCCAAAGGCTTTATGGAAAAAGGAATATCTTCAAAAGTAGTATAATATCAATAATTAGGAGAAAATCATTTAAAAAAAAACTAGCCTACAGTACAGTACATGCAATAACTTATCTTGTATTATTAGTATATTATCTGTTATACTTGTCCACAAATAAAATATGTCTTCAAGTGTACGTTGACTGTGAGACAAATAATATCAACATCCTCTTATTGCACGAGAAAAATATTGGAAAGGGGAGGTTCCTGAAAAAATGGATGTTCAGGTTTGGGAGGTTGTACTGTACCTCCCCTCTAAAGGAAAAATGATAAGTGATGACACAGGATTAAACCACTGTGAAGGAGAAATGCCAGTACAGCCAGTTCTTGTAATGCTGCACTGTGTATGACCTGCTCTTTAAGCCATTCCACTCCAAGGATGCATTTTTCATTTCGTTCTTGCTGCCTCCTGATGATTTTATTCGTAGTAGATTCTCCTAACACTGAAAAGATTAGTGATGGCTGTATCTAACCTCCCTTGTTTGAATAGTCTTGCCTAAATATAAAATCATAGGAGGTGGCAAGAGTCGTTTAAAAATTGCATCTTCAGAGTGGCTGGTTGAGTGTACAGCAACCTTAGGGAAAACCGGCTTTTATATTTCCATTGTTACTGTTAAAGCTAATACGCCAGTTTATTTATGGTTGAAAAACAGGATGGTCTGCTAATGGCACTCCACTTGAAGCTTGCATGATGGCATCTTATGCATTGTGAGGTTCTCTCAGTCTGCTGGTGTGGGCTTATGTGGCAGTGGGAAATGAATAAATGATGCAGGGAGATTCAATTGGCTATATCTTATGTGTTGTAGAGAGGCATCAGTCTGCTGGTGTGGGCATAGATGTGGGAGTCATAGTAGGAAATTAATAAATGGTGCAGGGAGACTCAGCTGACAGTATCTTATGTGTTGTGAGTATTTCTCAGTCTGCTGGTGTGGGCATAGATGTGGGAGTCGTAGGAAATGAATAAGCGATGCAGGGTAGACGCTGATATTGTCAACTGAGCCAACCCCTCAACACGAGTAATCCACTCATACGCTGATGATTCCATCCTTCACCTTTCCATTAGCCTCCCCCAACATCCACCTCAGCAGTTACTTCAACATACAAGGGTTGAGGCTATGGCATACCTAATGTCTGACTTGGCTCGTATCTCTGACTGGGGTAAAAATAATCTTGTTGTTTGTAATGCATCAAAGACTCAGTTCTTACATCTATCAACTCGTTAAATCTTCCACAGGAGTACCCACTAATGTTTAATAATATTCAGCTCAGTCCTGCATCATCTTTGAATATACTTGGGGTTTCATTCTCTCAGGCTTGATCTTGGAAATATATTACATCACTTGTAAAATCTGCTAAGAGATTAGGTGTGCCAAGCCGACTCTGTACCTTCTTTACCTCTGTACAGTTGTTGACTTTATGCACGCTTTTTGTTCGCCCGTGTAGAGTACAACTCTCATGTGGGGAGGCTCCCCACATACAGCTCTTCTCAATAGGGTGGAGTCAAAGGCTTTTCATCTCATCAACTCTCCTCCTCTTACTGGCTTCCTTCAATCTTTGTCCTTTTGCCGCACTGTTACATGTTTATCTCTTTTTTGTCGCTACTTCAATGGTCACTGCTCCTCTGAACTGTCTGCTTGGATCCCTCCACCTCTACGACGGGCGCAAAGCACCCGTATAGCAACAAAGTCTCATCCCTTTTCTGTCCAGCTCTCTAATGCAAGAGTTAACCGTTACTTCCAGTCCTTCATTTATGCAATAGGTCAACTCTGGACCTGTCTCCCTCTGTCTGTATTCCCTACTTCCTCTGATCTCCAGTCTTTCAAACGCAGTGTGTCCAGGCATCTCAAAATGAACGGATCTTGAATTTGGCTCTCTGTTTTATTGTTTTTGTTTTTTCTTGGAAGGAACAGTTTGTGGGCTCCTAGCCTTTGGTTCTGTCTTTCTTGCTTAAAAAAAAAAAAAAAAAAAAATCACCCTGCATAGTGGAAGAGGAGTGCTATATGTAGACTGTCCTGTATATAGAAGAATTTTTAATATTTAGAACACATCCTTGGATTTTTTTTTTTTTTTTTTCAACTTGAGGTATGTTTGCATGTATTGTGGCAAAGCATCATTACTCTCAGTTACTTATATATCCTTTTTGCTGTTATGCTTTTGTGTTGATGTTCCTGTAGTATTGATGGCTATGTACTCTTAAAGTATTATTCTCATTTTGATATATAGATACAGATACTCAGAGATGATTAAACCCAAGTGCCCATGTTTCCCTTTATTTCTGAAACTAAGGACCAGAGTATTATTATTATTATTATTATTATTATTATTATTACAGTATTATATATTATTATTGTTACTGCATTATCATTATTTTCCTGGCTTTTTGTACCCTACTTAACCCTACTGTGGAGTGGGAAAGGAGATGTAGATGATGAGGATTGTTATTATTATTATGATGATTATTACTATTATTATTATTGTTATTATAATTATATTGAAGGTGTTTTATTCTCATTTTCATAGGAGGCTCCCTGGCATCTCGTCCTTACAGATTTCTCTCCCCACAAGCTTTTCTAAAACCAACACACCCAAACTACTGCAACTCACTTTTGAATGAATAAAATCTAAGTGGTTTGGCCGTGTGGAGAGGCTGGAGAGTGAGAGACTAACTAGGAGAGTGTATGTGAGTGGGGTGGACTGGACAAGTGGGAGGGGAAAACCAAGGATGAGGTGGAGGGACGGAGTAGAGAAGTATATGAGAGAGGATGGTGTAAGTTGAGGGAAGGGCAGTGAAATGGTAGGGGAGAGGGGAACATGGAGGCATTTTGTTTGTGGCTACCCCTTATTGCCAAAGATTTTGCTTGAATAGAATACTTAAGTTATCCTGACCATTGGAGTCTTAATATTCTCTCTGTTATCCACTCACTTGATGTAGTAGCAAAAACGATACTCAAAGGGATATTAACCTCCATATCCAAAAATAAATCACTAAGGAATAGGTGATAGGGAGCTTCTTTAACTGACAAGAATACTGGCCCAGGTAACTAAACTGAGTAACTCTGGTAATTGTCTAATACCTTGGGAGGAGACCAGGTAACCCAGTGCTGCCACGTGGTTAGGTGGGTCAAGGAACTTCAGTTGGATCGGAAGCATAAGACTATTTAAAGTCCAAGGGATGGTTGGGGTTTATTGCTCACATAATGCCACTCAGGGGAAAGGGAGGTTGGTCATCCTCACCTTAAATGTCAGGACTGAGTAGCCTAGCCCTGGGCCCACGTTTTGATAAAGAAAGAGAGAGAGAGAGAGAGGAAGGATGATGGGTGGCTATACTCTTATTACTTTAACTTAGTTTCAAATTTCCATCTCCATCATGACTGCTGAGTTGTGAGAATAGATTGATACTAGATTATGATGCTAGTCACAAAGAAGTGCCATGGAAAGCATATATAGCAGTGACATTATCACTTTCCGCCACAGTGCTGTGTGAAATTAGCTACAAAAGGACAAACCTGTGGGCCAAGTTAGAGTAAAAACAGTATGGTATATTATTGCATGGCATGTTATTGTACCGTATGTGTCTGTGATATTTGTGCAACCCATATCAGGTTAAAAAAAGACTTAAAGAGTAAGAAGGTCAATAAACCACTGAGGAAGAGGTGCTTGGGAGCCTACAAAGGTCACAAGAAATGAGAAGTGGGAAATTTTGCTCATCATCATATCAGCCATAGTGATGGTCATGTGTGTGCAGAGGAAGTTTGAATCCCTGAGAGGCACCTTAGAGGGTTTGAAATGTGTATATTGAGAAGTGTGAACGTCAGGGGAGGGGTTCCAACAGGGAGATGAAGAATGACCTGGGACAAGGTCATAGAGTGTGACCTCTGGGATAAGGGACTGAATAGGGAGACTGCCAGGGATCAAGCAGAGTGGAGAGCCATCATTAGGTGGCCAAGGCCAATGTGTGCAAGCACGTTGGAGCCTTTATAAACGATACAAAACAATACAATAAGATAAGATAGCCACCAGGGGAGTATTCCTGTCTCCCACCTTGTATTTTTTTCAGTATGATAATGACAGCGATTTTTTCCTGTTACTTCGTGAATTTGAGTTTAGGAAAAATGTCTCGTGGTGAATAGGTTAATGACGGCTGTATTTAACCTTTCCAGTATGAAAAATCTCTCCCGAGATTGATTGTCAGACAGCAGCAGGAGTAACACTTACAAGATGTTACACTGAAGTTTGACTGAGAACAGTAGATTACCATTGCATAAGATGTATCATGTCTGGACTTATTTGTAGTGATTTTGAATTCTGTCATCATCATCATCGTCACCATCATAATTATCAACATCATAACCCCAGTCAGCATCAGTAAATGGGTATGTGGGATAATGATAGTGATGATGATGATGATGATAGATTATAAACATTATGAATTGCTTTGTTTTGTATGTACCTTGTCTTCCAGATCTGAGAGAGATTTTTACTCCATTTGTAATCATGTGGTCTAAGAGCATTGTTCTAGTAGGGTTAGGAAGCTTACTAACACCTCTTCCTTACCTGTTTATTTCTGAGTCTGTGCCGTTCTTATATTCTTGTGTGTTATTCGTGGAGTCTGTGTCAATATTGAAAAGATATAAGAAGCAAACCTGGGGATATTAATGAGGAGTTTGGAAAATAAATTGGTAAGGAAGAGGTGTTTGGGAGCTGCCTTACCTGATGAGAATACAGACAGTGATTCAAAGCACCAGGTGACATAAAGGGAAAATGCTCTCTATGTCAATCTGAAATCCAAAATAGGTAATTGGATTTGTGTGTGTGTGTGTGTGTGTGTGTGTGTGTGTGTGTAATACCACCAGGGTCGTAGGCCAGTCACCTACCCTTGTATGTTTGAAGTAGACTAACTAGAGGCTGGAACATCTCATAAGAGTCTGTATTCTCCCTAACACTTCTTCCTAACTGATTTATTTGACTTATTACACCTTACTGTCCTTGTCTGCATTACATAAGTCCTTCTAGTATTGCCATACTCTGCATAAATAACATACAAAATTATATTAACCACCCATATCTAAAAATAAGTCACTAAGGACGAGGTGCTAGGGAATCTCCTTAAATGATGAGAACAAGGGGGAAGGAGTACTATGGGACTGGCTATATCAGTTTTTACTTAATTATTTACTGTATCTGTGTATACATTCATCCTATATTAACCCATTTATTTTGACACCAGGTTATACAGTATTCTCATAGGATTAGACTCCCAGACACCTCTTCCATAGCAGTTAATGTTTGCCTAATGACGTATTTAGATTTTACATGCACATCTCATCACATTACCTACCTGACATCATTATCAATTTATCTTCACACACCACATCACATCAGCACTAACAGTTCACCTACACACACCACATCACCAACACTGTCAATGCCTTTTTGTTAACTTAAATCTACATACACAATTCTGTCCTACAGTTTGACTCCACACATCCTTATTACCAGTATTACTCCAGTACACTCAGATCTGCAGACATCACCCTCCTTTATTACTCCTGTTGATGCCAGCTTCACTCAAGTTACATAGATATACACACCGTACAACAGAACATTAACCATACAAAATAACATTAAATAAATTGCTAATAAGGAGGTGTTAGGGATAGCCATAAGCCCATGATAAAAGGCCCATGTATAATCCAAGAAACAACAGTCTTCCCAAATCCGTCTGAAGACAATTTACAACTGGTGAAATGCAGTGAAAACCCTTGTCTCTTCCAGTACGTATTTCAGATGGTTTAATTTATTCTGTCTATCTATCTACCTATAACCCAATGCCCTAATGCTGCAAAGGGTGGCCACAGACAAAGTGCCTCCAAGTCGCTCTGTCACCCACCATTTGACTGCCCTCCCCCCAGCTTAAGCCCCCTTCACTCATATATTCCATTATGTATTACTTAAATTTTGGGAAGATACTTGTCTCTCTCAGTACTATGCATGTATCTGTTGAACCCTTCAGTACAGCTTTTATGTGTGATTTTTATGGTATTCTTATATATATGTCTATTGTTGTTTTTACTGTTATCAAACCCAAATCAAACTTATTTAGAAAACTCAAGTAATCATTTAAGATTTACTCAATAAAGGATGGATAGCTCATGTAATGTATAACTGTTTACTCCAGAATTATCCACCAAATATTTCCAAAGTGTCCTGTACTCAGAGAGAATTTGTGAAGTGTGAGAAAGAATGAAAAAGGATGAATTATACTGTATTTGAGTTTAAAGTGCAAAAAAAAAAAGCACTAATTTTTTCATAGAAGTGCATAAAAAAGGGTATTGATTTTCAGGGGGATTTATAGCTTTTGTGTATGAGAGTTGTGAATTGTGAGAAGGGACCCCAAAAATCTGAGAGTCTTAGTGTGCAAAAAGTATCCAGAATCTAGAACACAGTGTGTGTGAGAGACTGCATAAAACATGATTGTGTGTGTGTTGAAGTGTGACTCATGGGAGAGAGAGAGAGAGAGTGTGTGTGTGTGTGTGTGTGTGAGAGAGAGAGAGAGAGAGAGAGATAAGTTTATAGATCCTGGGAAAAATAGAGTGAGTGCGTGAGTAGTGAGGATGCAAGTTTTTTGTGTTAAAATTTACAGATCCTGGGAAAAGAGTGAGTGTGAGTTTTTTTAATTGTTGCAGAGTGGATGTGACTTAAAAATATACCTTGCCTGTCTTAGATGATGGAGAAAAAGGTGTGAGAGAGTATCAGTATTGTAATAAAAAGAGGCTGATAAAGAATATGAGGGAAAAAAAAAGGAGAGAGAGTGAGAGAGAGAAAATCAAGGTCTGGGAGCCTAAAACGTTTTCACTGCCAAAGATTTTTTTTTTTTTTTTTTTTTTTTTTTTTTTTTTGCCAGAAATACTGTAACTCAGTCATGTCTGAGAAACTGGAATAATTATTGGAATGGTTTGAAATATTTATATCATGTTATTGGAATACTGGAGTTATGATATAGGAAGCTCAGAATGGAAGACTCAGTTGAGGAATCATTTCAGGAATGTCGAATATTGGAGTTAGTTAGGATTCCCAGGAATATTAGAATCACTGGAATACTTGAATCATGCTATAGGAATGTTGGAATGTTAGTATCAATGGAATACTGCACTAGAATCATGTCAGAGATTGAAATACAGGAATATAAATGCACAGAATATTTGAATAGGCCTACAGTACTAGAATCCTGGTATATAAGTGTCAGGGATACTGGAACCACTGTTAAAAATATGTGTAAGATTAGAATAATTGAAGTACTGAAATCCTAAATAAGATAGCTAGTAGGGAATTATTGATCACTTGAATTATCATCATCGTCATCATCATCATCGTCATAGCTCATATATACATAGGTTAAGGAGACGTAATAATCTTTTTTTATTTCTTTTGGGACTTGAATCAAAGATGAAAGTAATCCCACAGTCTCCCTGCCTCCTTTAACAAGTAATGACCATATATTAAGCTTACATTGCTCTGGTTCACAAAAATCAATGTGTATACTTCCACAAATATCATCACAAATCATACCAAAATATTCTTATGGTCTTTAAAAGGCTCCCTGGCGTATGGCATGTGAATAATCGTACTGTAGCTGGTTTGTTGTCATCTGATGGGACTGGATCACACCCAAGCCTTGAATACTGTGCTTGTATTAAATCTGGTGAGACTTACTTATGAGATAGGAATGAGTCTCCTTGGTTACAAGACAAATCAACCCTCCAGTTTGACCACACTTGGCCACTAACTGAACTGAAAGGGAGTTAGGAATCTTTGTCAGGTGAAACATACCATAGTGAAAATGAAACTGTCATTCTTCCTCCATAGACATAGTTAAAATCAGTTACAGTATAATGCAAAAGAAAAAAGTTTTGAAGATGTGCCAGGCAGCCTCGTAAGACCATGAGAATATGGTTGTTTGGGTGAGTGAATGATGGAATAATGGGATGTTGGAATACTGTATTAGCAAGTCAAATTGAATGTATTATTATTTTAACTTTATTCCCATTGGTGTGGTGGTTTAATGCCTTCTGTTCGATGATGTATTTTCGATTTTAATTAGACCGTCACCAAATGATTGTATTCAGGTTTAGGGAGGTCTTTCTTACTGACAGGGTGGAGTGAAGGCGATACCCAAACCCCCCAGTTGAAACACATCCTGAGCTGCATAAAATCATCGGATGAGAGCAAAAATTGATACAAAATACAATACACTACTCCATTATCGCAGTGAAGGATTTAAATTTGTGCACATTAGTTTGAATCAGTCATGTAATGTCACCTTGAACCCAGGCTGGTCATCTGTCCATAGAGGTTCTTGAATATGATAGCCCAGGTTCAAACTCCACTGCCTCACGGGGTTATGTAGAACCGTCAGTGAATGTTATTAGGTTGTCAGGAATTTATGTGATTGTTTGGAAGTGTTGCAGCACAGAGATTATTATTCCTTGTCTCAAAATGTATAGTGCATGTACTAGATGTGAGGTTACTTTTTGAATTCTGGCATCCGCTAAAATATAATACTGGAATTGTTCTGATACTGAGAGGGTTAACGTGATTGTAATAGCACTTTCAGCCTCGTATACTCTCTTTCAGCCTTGTATATTCACTCTCAGCTGAATAAAATAATCAGGCACTTGATGGAATGAAGTACTAGAGAGTGTGAGAAGTTTATGCATGTGGAAGTGTAGTGGAACAGAGTGTACTGTTCCTTGTCTCAAAATGTATAGCATATGTGTTAGATGTCAGGCCCTTTTTGCAGTCTGTGGTCTGTGTTCTGGTGAGTTAAGAAGGCTGCCTGGTGCCCCTTCCTTGTTGGTTTATTTTTGCCCATGATGTGTGGATGCTCTTGTGTTTTACTTAGGCAGATCATGCAGATGGATGCCTTCATGTGGTTGCACCAGTATAATCAGGCAACTACTTCTCTGTGTCCTGTAAGGTGGATGGTAGACTGCAGGAGGAGGGAAATGTCACCCTGCAGTTCACTGGGTTCACATTTGGAGGAGCCTTGGGTTGCAACTACTGTACTGTACTACTACAATGCAGATAATTACACTTTTTTTTCCTATGACTCACTCTCAGCAAAATATAATAATCTGGCATTGGCTGGGATAAAACACAAGTGTTGTTCAAACTACGAGAGGGCTAATATCCTTTGTATTGTAAAGAAAACTACAGTATATGAGTACTGTGTTAAGTAGATGAAGGTAGCATACAAGAGAATAGCAAGGAGTAATATGCAAAACAAAATGCTAAGGAAGAGATGAGAGGAAGTGTCCCAAACCCATAATAAAAAAGACACACATACTCATATATGAAAGCTGTTTAAAAAATTAAATGTATGTCACAACCAGGTACACAGAGTTATTTTTCAAAAGTCTCAGTATATTGTATTACACAAGACTATGAAAAATTCTGTTAAATGGATCATAGATGTGTGTCAAGATATAGTACTGAAAATTATGGAATGATGAAAAGTTCTGTTAAATGGATCATAGATGTGTGTCAAGATATAGTTCTGAAAACTATGGAATGTTTAGCTTCTTTTAAATATATCATAGATTTGTGTCGATATGTGCCTCAGAATTATCAAATATTTACTTACTTTTGGATGTTTTTTAAATCTATCGTAGATTGGTGTTAAAATGTGTTACACAGGAATATTAAATGTTTTTTTACTTTTAAATGTATCTTTTTAAATGTATTGCTGTGTAAAATTATGTTGAAGTATATTGCAAAACATCAGAAAGTTCAGTTACTTTTGAATGTACAGAATCTCTTACATGTATTGTAGGTTTTTGTTGAAATATATAAAATAACAAAATCTATTTAATTACTTTTGCATGTATCTTATATATGTATTGTAGATTTATGTTAAAGTATATGGCAAAAGATTAAGGAGTGTTGTTACTTCTGAATGTATCTTTTGTATATGCTGTATCATAGGTTTGTATTGTGTTACACTATACTCCTTTTACTCTTACTTGGCCTAAAATTGCCATCTCTCTTTTTACTCTAACATGACCTAAAATTGCCATCTCTCTCTTTTTTTTTTTTTTTTTCTTTTTACTCTTACTTGACCTAAAATTGCCATTCTCTCTCTCTCTCTCTCTCTCTCTCTCTCTCTCTCTCTCTCTCTTTTTTACTCCTACTTGGCCTAAAAATTGCCATCTCACTATTTACTCTAACTTGGCCTAAAATTGCCATCTCCATTTTTTACTCAAACTTGGCTTAAATTCGTCATCTCACCATCTTGAATACCGAGTTGTAAGAAGAGATTAATGCTGGAATGTGTTGCCAGTCATGATGAAGTGCGATGGAAAGGATATACAGCCACAGTATTATCTTATTCACCCACTGAGTTATGTGAAATAAGTTGCAAACAGGAAAAAATCTGGGTCAGGTTCAGGTAAAAGGACTATAGTTAATAATGTGTGTAGTTACTTCAGAATGGATCCCTTAAATAAATCAAAGTCCTCTGTTAGTGTATTGCATAACAAGAGATATTTTAATTTTTTTTTTAGTGCGTTTTAAATGTATCTGTTAGTGTATTGCATAACAAGACATTTTTTTTTTTTAGTGCCTTTTAAATGTATAATGATTTTTTTTTTTTTTACAGAATTCTGGAATGGTTTTGTCGTATTTAAATGTATGACAGAATGTTGCAGTATGTTTTGTTGTGTTTGCCCCTTCACCAGGATGATGGTATTTGTTTTATTCTTTCAAACCCCAAATGATTTTACTCATCCTTGGTGAGAGACTTTAAACTGGGGGAGTTAGATATAGCCTTCATTAACCTGCTGTACCCATTTTACTCTAACTTGGCCTAAAATTACCATCTTCATGAATACCGAGTTCTGTCAGTAGATTAACCACAGATGCTAGTCACAAAGAAGTGCCATGAAAAGGATGCAGAACCTGGCATGGTCTTTCACTGCCACTGAGCTACGTGAAATTATCTACAAAAGGACGAAAATCTGAGCCAAAATAAGGTAAAAAGAGTATAGAAGACTTTGCAGAGTTGGAGAGTATCATCCGGGGGTAGGAAGAATAAACCACAATAATGTCATTGGTTTGAGGGGGATGATGTGTATTAAACCAGTATTACAAGAGGTTTGGTTGACATTACACACAGAATGGCCCTTATATAATCCTCACCTTCCACTTTGCCAGGTGATTTCTCGGCTCAGTGTTATCAGAGACTTGTATTCTTGCCAGTTAGGGAAGCTCCCCAACACCTTTTTCTAAGTGATTTATTTTGCTTATTGCACCTTGCTCCTCTTTTCTCTGTTATTTAAATCATTCTAGTATCACAATACTCAGCATGTACAATGCACAAAATTATATTAAATCTTTGTAATGTCACAATACTCTTCATATGCAATGTGTAAAATAATATTAACCGGCTGTACCCAAAAATAAATAGCTAAGGAGGAGGTGTTAGGAAGCCATTTTAACTGTTGAGAATATGGGCAAATTCTAGCCAATATTTATGCCATAAGCCTTAAATAAACTGGTAAGGAAGAGATGCTAGGGAGCCTTTTAGGACCAGCAGAATAATAATCCCATATCCATGAAATATAAGGTTTAGTTCAGTATATATATAGGCTTACAAAATGATTAGTTACTTAAGGTTTTATATATACAGTATAAATCTGTATTTGACTGTGTTACTAACCTTCTTTAATATATTGTATCATAAAGCATGTGTAGGTAGTATCATTGTACCTTATTTGTTTATCTAGCAAATATCATCATCATCATTATTAGCATCATCATCGTCATCCAGACCTCATTTTCCATCACAAGGTGGGGTGAGGTAGGGTCCAGAGATATTGAGGGAAAAAAAAAATATATATATAGAATGATATATTAACTAAAGTTCTCCCAGATGAATGAGCCACACTCCCATTCACTCATCATTCAGGCCTCTGGAATCCTGGCCGCATGATAAGGTAGGTAAAGAAAAAACCGTCAATCAGTCTAATATCCATCAATCCATCTCTGTGTATCTACCTGTCTGTGTAGTACTTGTATGCTTAACTATGAAACATATATCAGCAATATTTGTCTACCTGTGTATCAGCTATCTATCTGCAGTATCTGTCTACCTAGCTGTATGAAATACTGTACCTTTAATATTTAATTCTGCATCAGAACTTCACTTCTGTCATAGTCATTCTCATATTGATGCTGCTCAGTAAGGTACGGTGATACCACCCTAATATTATTCTTTACCCTTATTGCACTGATCATATAAGTAATCAATAATAATATCTGTAAAATAGGCTGAACAAGCAAATGGTTTTAAATTACGCGCCTCGAGACAAACGCGGGGAAAAAGATCCAATTGAATGTCTATTTGATTGCCTTGGAAATTGGGCTGCTTGAAAGTATTTTACTTTATATTGTCCGGTAGGAAAATGTAAACATTAATCTCGAAAAAAAAAAAATGGTGAAGTATTAATAAAGGTCAAACTCTCAATTTGACGAAGCCAAAGCTGAAGCCAGTAAACAAAATCAAAAAGAGAGGTGGGTGTAGTTTTGCTGTCGAGAATTTGGGAAATATTACCTCGTATTTGGCATTTAGTAAGTATTTTGCATTAGTATTACTAGCTTAAATTGTATGAGAATTCGAGGATGATTTGGCATGGGAGGAAAAGGAGGAAGACTGGGAACAGAGGCGATATGTAGGCTTAATTTCATCTGCCAGACTCACCTTGCTCGTAACTACCAGTGTGGCTTATAACCTCGTATTTAAGTTGTGTCTCCTATTCTTTTTCTCGGACATGGCAGAAAATCCCCATCCCCATCTTTAATGCTAGCTTATAAGAATAGAATGACTCAAGGTTATGATGCTAGTCACAAAGAAGTGTCATGTAATGTAGGGAGAGCAGGTGCATTGTCTTGCAGAACTACGTGAAATAAGCCACAGAGGGCTGAAAATCTGGGCCAGGTTAGAGTAAAAACAATATAGTTCTGTCAGATGAAAACAGACTGGTTGTAGGAGATTAATTGGTAAATATTCAGACTTGCAGCCAATGAATGGATGAAATGATTAGGTTCACCACTTAGGTTATGCAGTTCTAAACCGTGCCATTTCCAAGGTTATAAATTATATTCAGTTGGCAATTTTTAGGTAAGTTATTTTTTTTTTATGCTCAGATAATGGACACTGAAATTAATATACTCATTACTAAACAGTTCTGAGCACTTTCTCTTCTATAAGCATGTGTCTCAAATTCTTTTTTATATACTTAGTAGATGAGCAGTTGGGATAGAATCGTCAGATCATATTTCTATCTTTTTCTGCATCTGTATATATTAAAAGAAACCTAATATAACCAAGCTATCTGTCTGTCTATTTATTGCCAGATGCCTTAATCCCATACGGGGTGGCCACAAACAAATCGCCTCCATGTCGCCCTGACCCCCTGCCATTTCACTGCCCTGCTCCCAACTCACATCCCCCTCTCTCATATATCTCTCCACTCCGTCCCTCCATCTCATCCTTGGCCTCCCCCTCCCTCTCACCCCCTCCACCTCACTCACATACACTCTCCTCGTCAGTCTCTTACCCTCCATCTCAGCTCATCCTAACAAAACCTATTCTAACCTAATTTTAATGTAAATGCAGTTGCAGGCAAGGCTAGGAGTTGGTCATTCCCCCCTCTCTCCCCACTCCTTGTTTACTAAGTAGTCATTAGTAAGTACATCTGGAATGGATGTGCGTAGAAGAGGAATTGCCTAAATGAAATAGTGAAATAATTCTCTGTTTTTTTTATATGAAATTTTGAAATGATATGTATCAATATTAGGTCAAGAAGAATAAAAAAAGGACACCAGATGCTGTTCTAATCTGTCTGTCTGTCTGTCGCTGGGCACCTTAATCCTGTAAGGTGTGGCCACAGACAAATCACCTCCACATCATCCTGTCCTCTGCCATTTGCCTGCCCCTGTCTAACTTACACCCCCCTCTCTCATATACCTCTCCACTCCATCCCTCCATCTCATCCTTGGTGTCCCCTTCCCTGTCTTTATACACTCCTGGTCAGTCTCTCATTCTCCATCCTTTCCACATGGCCAGGCTCTTCTAATTTCTGTTGTTATTGCAGCCTTGAGTGAAGCTGCACCTCCACAACAATAGTCAAGCTATGGGTATGGTATGCAGCCGTGTCCAACTGTATCGTTGGTGAACAGGGTGTGGGTGGACGTGAGTGACTGCACGCCTTGGATTGTGTTACGCAAGTCTTCGGTAATCACTTGTCAACGTGCCTTTTAGCAGTAAACCAACCGGCAATATTTGTAGTAAGTTATAACCATCCTGTGATTGAGAAGTAGTAGTAGTGGTTGTAGTAGTACCTGGTAGCAGCAGCAGCAGTAGCAGTAGTAGTAGTAGTAGTAGTAGTAGTTCCCTAGGCAGTCTGACTGAAGAGCCCCAAGTCCCTAAGGAAGGCCATGGCCGAGACCGGGCTTTCCCAAAGAGCTCTCAAGGAGTGTTGTTGGCGTAAGTGATTGTGTGCAATGCAGTCTTCCATAATGTGCTTAATAGTATGTGGTGCTGTGTTACATCCTTGACAGGCATCAGCGACGGAGTCATCCAGCCTCTTCTGATAACTCAAGAGGGCTGGATGATGCCCACATCTCAGCCTGGCCAGGTGGACCCTGTCCTCACGAGGGAGATAGGATTCAGAAGGGTGGATGTCAGGAGGCCGTGCATGCAGCTGTGTGTTGTTGGACCTGGAGCGGTGCCATCTTCGCCATGGGTCCGCCCCTCAGAGGCTGTCGAAGCAGAAGAGGAGGACAGCATGGGGGCCAAACCACTGCAACTCCCCCGGCCCCTCATGGGGCCTGAGAACCTGGGAGTGGCTTCGGTTGACCGGGGAAGTAGTAGTATGGTAGTAGTAGTACCTGGTAGCTGCAGTAGTAGTAGTAGTAGTAGTACCTGGTAGCAGCAGCAGTAGTAGTAGTAGTAGTAGTAATCTGTGGCAAAAACATAAGTACAAAATGCAGATATCTTAGAAGTATTGCAAGTCTAAAACAGTCAGTCATCAACATATCCATTAGTAGTAAACCAACCAACAGTAGATGCCTGGTGGCCTGTAATTGATTTGTTTTCATGAGACAGAACCGGGCCATTCCCACAAGTTGAATACTGAGTTGTTTTTGTGTGAACTTGAAGAGCTTCTCTTATAGAGTAGGAATGAGACTCCTTGGTTACTTGTCATATTAACCCTTCATTTTGTCTAAATTTTACATCCCCCTCTCTGTTGTACCAGTATATCCCCACCTTTTATCTCATCCTTGGTCTCCCCCTCTTGTACCTCATCCTTGGTCTCCCCCTCTTGTATGTCATCCTTGGTCTCCCCCTCTTGTATGTCATCCTTGATCTCCCCCTCGTGTACCTCATCCTTGGTCTCCCCCTCTTATATCTCATCCTTGGTCTCCCCCTCTTGTATGTCATCCTTGGTCTCCCCCTCTTGCTGTTCCCTTCCACCTCACTCTCATACATTCATCTTGTCTGGCCCTCACTCTCCTCTGTTGCTCATCTTATCCTTGGCCTTCCCCTCCTCCAGTCCCAACTCACATACACTCTTCCAGTCAGTCTCTCACTCTACATTCTCTCCACACATCTTTAAACAGTTAATTTAAACCACCCATTGTTGTGCCCCCAGGCCCATCTGAACATGAACTGAGTGGACTGCACTAAGGTAGGTAACATCCGGAACTGCCAAAATGGATCTGGTAAAGTGTGAACCAAGTGAAGGAATGGCAGTCAAGGAGGAACCAGTTGAAAGGGCAGTTAAAAATGAACCAGTCAGTTTGATGGTGAAGGATGAACTGGTTGAGTCGGTGGATAAAGATAGACCGGTTGAGGATGGTCCAGTTGAGTCAGTGGATAAGAATGAACTGGTTGATTTCACAGTTAAGGATGGTCCACTTGAGTCGGTGGATAAAGGTGGACCAATTGAGTCAGTGGATAAGGATGGACCAGTTAAGAGTGGAACAATTGTCTCAGTGGATAAGGGTGGACTGGTTGAGTTAATGGTTGAAGATGAAATGGTTGATTTGACAGTTGAGGATGGACCAGTAGAGGCAGTGAATAAGGATGAACTGGTTGATTTCACAGTTAAGGCTGGACCAGCTGAGTCGGTGGCTAAGAATGGACCAAATAAGCCGGTGGATGAAGATGGGCCAGTCAAGTTAACGGTTAAGGATGAACTGGTTGATTTCACTGTTAAGGATGGATCAGTAGAGTCAGTGGCTAAGAGTGAATCAGCTGAGGTGTGGGTGATGGATGGCTTGCTTGATGAGACAGTGTGTGAAGGAAGCAACACACGTCCTAGAGTTTCCGTGGCTGATGGGAAAACACGTCAGGCTGATGATGATGCTGGCGGTGATGATCAGAAGGAGGTTGACTGTGGAAGAGACAAAATGCTTCGTAAAAAATCTGAGGCAGATAAGTCGAAGCAAAAAGGAAGTAAAATGAATCGTAGAAAGCGTAATTGTGTGGCCAGCAGGAAGAGAGGTCGGGATGATGATGATGATGATGATGATGACGACGACGACGATGACGGCGTTGCCCAGCGTGTAAAGAAATTTCACTGTAAGTTTTGTGATGAAGTGATTGAGTATAAAAAATCTATTTTCCCTCATCTGCTGACTCATAAGGGTTCTAATGTTAACCCTCGCCTGAGGGGCAAATTTGGCTGTGAGCGTTGTGGCCAGAAGTTTGGCTGTAAACAGTCCCTTAAGGATCACATGTTGCTGTATTCGGATTGGTACGAGTGCAATATGTGTGATAGACTTTTTCTGTACAAACATAGACTTGCCGAGCACTTGTTATCTCATGTGGGAAGCAAATACTGGTGCCAGGAATGTGATGAGCTGTTCACAAATAGAAATCAGATGGTGCAGCATTTGCTGATGGATTCAACAAAGCATTTAACATGTGATGAATGTAAAGAACTACTTGTCGGTAGAGATCACCTTGCACAGCATTTGCAGATTCATACAAGAGAGATGCCCGGGTGTGAGGAATGTGCTCAGTTACTCACTCAGAAGAAGTACCTTACTCGTCACATATTAACTCATACCAATCATGAGAGGATTGTGTGTGATGAGTGTGGCATGCCATTCATCACTAGGCGTGCGTGTGCAATGCATATGGTGTCGCATTTGATAAAAGTACGTAAGTGTGGGAAATGCGGTAAGGTCATCAGTGGCAGGAATCATTATGCTCGCCACTTGGAAACTCATTCACAAAGAAAGAAACCTCCACAGCGTTTGGAAACCCACACAGAGGGAAAAGAGTTTAAGTGTGGGGAATGTGGTAAAGTGTTTGCCATTGAATCTGGACTTGCACAACACATGGCCATTCACTCGGATGCAAAGAAGAGTCGTGGTCGTGGATCTCGGACTAAGTTCCAAACAAGCATTCGTTCAATCGTGACGTTCAAGTGTGAAAAATGTCCCAGAGTGCTTGTTACTGCTGCTGGACTGACAAAACACATGATGGTCCATTCCTGAATAAATATAAACTCATATTCTTGTTGGGTAAGGAGGCTCCCCAGCACCTCATTAGCTAGCAGTATTTACAGTATTTTCCAGACTACCCATTAATATCCACTTTTTTTGCATCTTATATATTTTTAATGTTAATACAGATTGCATGAATAACACACAAGAATATAGTAATGGAACAGTATTGGAAATAAACCATAGGGAAGAGGTGTGTTAGTAATGTTCCTAACCACATGAGAATACCACCCATAGTTTTGTTGTGGCTTTAGGCTCATCTGAAATGTGAACCCAGTAGACTGCAGGCTTAAGATTGTTTTTATTGTGGCCCGTTTTGACACCAGGCTCATTTGAAATGTGAACCTGGTGGAGCACAGGGTTAAATTGCTGTCCTCTTTCAGTCTGCCATCCTCCTTTTTGGGGAGAGGGATGTACTTGAGGGATGTTTGTATAACCCTGCAGTAGGGCTGATTGATTTTTTTGTTTCCACCTTAATCTATCTATCTGTCTATTGTCAGACGCCATAATCCCGTAAGGGGTGGCCATTTGACTTTGAGTTATTTGTTTTACGGGGAGGGGCACTAACACTCCACCAACCCACTTGTTGACACGTAGGGAGTACGTATGGTTTGGGTATATGGTTACCAGCCAGCCTAATGCTCACTCTAAATCAGTTGTGAAGTGTTTGGTGGCCATGTGAGTAAAGATCCTTTGTATTTTGTCACTTTAATATTCTCTCTGATTTGATTGTAATTTCGTCATCCCATGTCTGGTTACCATCAGACATAAGCACATTCTTTCCATCTGGAGGGGGGGGGGGGAAGCCGCATTCCCCCAGTGTGGTGCACATTAGAAGAGTTACCAGGTATTGTATGTTGGAGTGCTGAAGAGGGATGCCCTCATGTGGTGGCACTAATATAACTGAGCAGTAGAACTGCATGGTTATACAAACATCACTCAACTCTGTTCCTGTCCCCCAAGAGGAGAATGGTGAACTGTTGGAGAAGATCAGTATCAGCCTGCTGTCCAAGAAATTCACCTTTTGAAAAAACCTAGGGCTGCTGCTGCTGCTACTACTGTACTACTACTGCTACTACTACAGTTACTGCTACTGTATGTTGAAATGTTTTTTATTGTTAAGTTTATAATAAAATGCATAAAGAAGTCCAGTATGTCATTGCTGTTTATCTATCTGGAATATCTATAGCCATGCTGTCTATCTGTCTACAGTATCTATAGCCAAACACTTTAATTGTGGAAGGGGTTGTCACAAGCACATTGCCTCGGTACCACCTTATGATCCTCCATCACACTACACCATCTTAACTCACATCCCACCTGCATACTTCACCTCATCTCTCTGTCTCATCCTGTCTTGCTCCCCCCTTCCCCCCCAACACACACATATACTCCCAGTCAGTCTCTTTCTCCATGCTCTTTACATGGCCAGACAGTTTCATGTTACTTCTAATGCTTTCTAACGTCCAACCTCATCTAACCTAACTTAGGGATAATAACGTGTTTAGATTTTACTTTAGCCACGTGTAACAACAGTGGTGCCTACATCTACCAAAATGCCTGTTCCCCTTCATAATATACAGGGATTGATCTATCTATATTGCCAGACGCCATAAACCCGTAAAGGGTGACCATTGACTTTGAGTTATTTGTTTTACAGGGAGGGGCACTAACCCTCCACCAACCCACTTGTTGACACGTAGGATTTGGTTATATGGTTACAACCCAGCATTGTAAATGGTTTCTTGACTTACAGGAAACCATTTGGCATGTCGCTCAGTGTAAAGCCACCAGTAAAGGAAAGAAAAGCAATAAGAAGTGACACTGGGCACACACAACTGACCACTTCTATCAAATCAACCCACACAGGACAAGAAGAGTAAAGCTGGTTAAAAAAAAGAACCAATAGGTAATGCTGTATTGTGCTTTCACAGCTGTCATCAAGCTGAAATGTTATAGTATTGATAAGTATGTAGATGTGTGTTATTTTGCAAGATTACCCTCAAATATTCAAAGTTTCACATGGGAGTTCCCATAGAAAATATGCCAAGGTTGCATAGAGGGGTAGGTCAGCCATTTAAAATTTCGATATGGGTGAGCTAGACTTCCCCCTTAACTGAAATCATTGTATTGCTCACACTGTTGGAGGATCCTTGTCGGTACGATAGGACTCCCCATTAGACACTTTTTTTTAGCTTATGGTGTAGCAAGATGGCTTCACAAACTTAGTGCTTGAAAAGGGTCTTAATTGTTTCTGAATGAGTGCTAATTTTGCGGATTAATTATAATTTTTAGCAAACTTTCGAAGGTAATCAGTATATCAGAGAATAAGCTCGGCTATACTGTCAGTTTTGGGTTGACAGGAACAGGATAATGGTCAGCAGGTGGCTTCAGGCAACTAAAGGCTTTTGAGATTTCATAGAGATCTGCAACGGAGCTGAGAAACAAACAAAGCCACGTCCCTTGTTATTTTAGCAATTTTATCCTCATGCCAGCCTTCAGTTAAGGTAAGAATTGATATGCTTTAGTTTTCCGGCAAGGTGTGTGTCCTTAAGAGCCATATGTTAGTCCTAATATGAAGAATTAGTGGTATTTTGGACATGCGAGGTCGGTTCCAGCTGTCACCGCTACTCCTGCACAGACGATTACAGACAGTTTATTATATATTTTACATTATTTTTGCCATTGATTCTACAGTAATGTAGGTCAGTATATACTTAATTCGCTCCTTTTCTTCGTTTTTTTTTTGTACGCGTGAGATGATTTGATGATGCGGTTGTCACGAAGGTGTTTTGAGATACTATGCGATGATGTAGTACAGTAATTCCTACAGAACAGCTAATAGCCAGAATACACAATTATCCCTTTTGGTTTGGTTAGATGAAGTTAGTTCAGTATCTTATATCACATTTCCAATAATCTTTAACCTTAAATGAAATCACAGGACAAAAACAAGCTGGTGTAAATGAGAAAGCTGCCCAAAAGTGAAGCTCAATAAGTAATGTCAAAATACCGTATTGATCGCAGCTTGCAGAAAAAAAATTGTCTTTAATCTTCCCTCATTACTTATAATATGGTACTGATTTGCCAGTTTCCCACGGCTTGCAATATTGAAGTATATGGAAGAGTTTTTTAGAATACAAAGCCTACATAGTATATCATGTAATGAGAACTTAGGTCAATGCTGTATTTACTTGTGCAGGCTGCCATCATCCTTTTGGGGAACAGGGAAGGGGTTAAGGGATGTTTGAACCACCAGACATCTTCACTGCCTGGTTACACTGCTGCCACCACATGAAGGCATCCCTCTCTGGTATCAAGCACCACCTATAGGCTGTCTGTCTATCTATTCCCAGATGCCCTAATCCTGTAAGGGGTGGCCACAAACAAATCGCCTCCATGTTGCCCTCTCCCCTGCCATTTCACTGCCCTGCTCCCATCTTAGACCCCCTTCTCTCATATACTGTACCTCTCCTCTCCATCCCTCCATTTCATCCTTGGCCTCCCCCTCCCTCTCGCCCCCCCTTCACCTCACTCACATACTCTCTTCTCATCAGTCTCTCACTCTCCATCTTCTCCACATGGCCAAACCTATAGTACACTAACAAATTAATGGTTGTTCAAAGGTGCTACACTGCTTTTACTGTAGTTCAGCCTAAACTTGCTGTCTTTCCACCAAGTGCTGAGTTATACCAGTAGGTTAACACTAGAGTATGATGCTAGTCACAAAGAAGTGCTGTAGGAGGAATGTACACCAGTCTCATCTTTCTGTGACGTCAATCTGTGTAAAATTAGCAGCAGAATTATGAAAATCCGAGATGAAAGAGCTGTAATTGTTGATGTTGTAGTGAGGCGCGTCCGGTGCTAGAGATGGAGATAGCACGGTCGCTGTTCGGGCCGCGTGCTCCCGAGGGTTACAGCGACGGCACCACGGGGGTCCGAGTGGAGACAGCGGCCGACCCTGAGGAGGAGAACGATGATGTGTTTCTGCCTGATGCTCCCGAAGGATTGAGTACAGGTGCGTTGATGGGGTGTGGCTTAGAGGTGATGTGGTGTGGTGTGGTGTAGGAGTGTTCTTTGTGGTGTGGTGTGGTGCGATGTATTATGTTGTGTTGTGGTGTGGTGTACAGTGGTGTGGTGTGAAGTATTATGGTGTGGTGTGGTGCAGTGTTGTGTTGTGTGGTGTGGTGTGTTTATTTTTATGAGGTGTGGTGTTGAATTGTGTATATTTGTGTGAGTAATGGTGTGGTAGTATTGTAATATAACTCTCTGACACCCCTTGATCATTACTACAAGTAGTATTTTGGCTACATGTGTTGGTAGTGGTAGGGCAATATATGTGGCAAAAGAGAGAGAGAGTGTAGTGTGTAAAATAAGAGTCCTCTAATACTGTACCTAATAATTCCTCATATTAAAACACTGCAGGTATCTTGACTGGGTGTGTTGGCAATGGTGGTGGTGGTGGCGGCGGTGGCAGTGAACCCAGCGCTGGAGGTCCATTCTCGGCCATCACCCCGTCTATGTGGCCGCAGGATATCCTCACGCGCCTCTCACACACTGACACGCACACTGACCCAAACCACCAGCCTGATTATAGGTGAGGCACTGATTGTTTTTTTTATTCATTTGTTTTTCCTTCCTCTGTTCAGATATTAACAAGAAAACAAAACAAAAAAACAAAACATAACCTCTCCTGACCTCATCTAACCTAATGTAATTTTTGCTAACAGTACGTAACCTAGCCGGGTCTGACCTAACTCTGACTCAGGGAAACTTGCCATGTCTTGTCCTACCCTACCCTACACTGGCCTACCCTTTCCTGCCTTGCATTACTCTATCCTTTACTGACTTACAGTACTCCTCCCTTCTCTTCCCTTTCCTTCACTACCTTGCCCTGCCCTGTCCTCTTCTCTCCTCTCCTATCCCATCCAGTCCTATTCTATCCCATCCCATCCCATCCCATCCCATCCTATCCTATTTGGTCCTATCCTATCCCATCCCATCCTATCCCATCCCATCCCATCCTATCGTATCCCATCCCATCCTATCCTACCCTACCTTACCTTACCTTACCCTATCCTACCCTACCCTACCCTTCCCTACCCTACCCTACCCTATTTAGTCAAACCTAATTTAGTCTAAATAACCACTTAGAAAACTGAGCCCTACTTTAGTATTTTATAAGCTGAGGAAAATCAGTGCTCCACAAAGTATTAAATTAGCCTGTATAATAAAAGATTGAACAGTGTAAAATTAGTGGTTTGATCAGTGAAAAATAAAATGAAGGCTTAGTGAAAAATGAATGAAGGGAGATTTAATTAGATGTGGAAAACTGCTACTCAAAAGGATAGCATGATATGGAAAGTAATTAATGGAGCTATTGATGATGATTGATGATGATTAATAGAGCTGGTAGAATGATAAGATAGGAAAGAGAGGAATGACGATGATGATGATGATGACAGTTATTAAAGAGAGGGATGGTAGGATGATAAGGTAGGAAGGACAGGAGGGATGATGATGATGATGATGATAATGATAATGATGATGATGATGAAGATGATGATAATGACACTTAATAGAGAGGAATGGTAGCATGGTAAGATGGGAAGGACAGGAGGGATGATGATAATGATGATGTTGATGATGATGATGATGATGACTGCTAAAAGGAGAGATGGTAAAACCAGTAAAGATGTGTTGTAATACCCTGTCTCATTGGAGTGTTGTTTCTAAATCTTGTCATGTTTGTAGATTTGATGAGTTTGGCTTCCGAGTGGAGGAGGAGGACGGGCCGGAGCAGAGCAGCAAAAAACTCCTTAGTCAGCCGTTCCTCGAGGACCCACAGCACAGGTAAGAAGTGTAGCAGGACCTAGTGTTTGAGGTGTAGGTGTGGCTCAGTTCCAGCAGGTGAAAATACACTGGCACTAGTATACAGTATTAATATTCAGTTGTACATTTTTATTTATTGATTTTTTTAAAGATTGCAGTGGATAGCATACCTAGAGTTCAGCCACAGTGAGGAGGTGGGGGAGCTAACGTGGGAGCATGTGTCAGTCAGGCTGCCACGCACAGACAAACTCCGCACCATGGTTCGCGCTGGACTCCCGCACTCCCTTCGACCACAGCTCTGGATGCGACTGTCAGGTACGTTTGAAAGATTTAATTAATATTATTGTGAATGGCAGCGTGGCCCATTGCATTGGGCAAATTTGGGCTGTCTGGACATTGCTACTCCTAACCCTGCCCTAGCATGGGAAAGGAGGTCTGGATGATGATGATGATGATAATGGTGATGATGATTATTGTTATTATTATGGCAGTTAGCCTCAAACTTCTGTGGAACAAACACCCATGTCCCCAGCTTATTTGCGAATTGGCCCTGAAGAAAAACTGCTGAAAAAAATGCACGTATACAAAGTAAGGACAATACTGGAAAAAAAAAATAATAATATTAAATGTGGCCAGGGAGGTATGCAGTCTGTCATTGAGCTCTGACCTTTTTGCCATTATTATAAATACATCAGAAAAATAAACATTGTGTGGGTTAGATATGCACACCCCTGGAGCATGGAGTGACTTCACCACACCAGGCGTATTGGTGGATCATAAACATAGTCGGCTGAGTGCATGCCAGCAGATGCAGGTGGCAGTGCAAGATTTTTATATTTGCGTATTTCAACTTGCAAAATAATCTTTCTTCACAGTTTATTGGTGGATGTTAAATATGAGGAATCGGTATTTTTTTTTTTTTTTTCTCCCAGGCTGTCTCTTTTGTGTTTCAGAAAAATAGCCTAATTTTATATACTAGAGATGTATTACAAGAACACCGTCAGGCATCTAATACTAAAGCTGTTAAAGCCTCAGTACCAGTGCACTAATGACCAGCAAGCAGAGAGAGAGGGAGAGGGAGAGAAAGAGAGAGCAGATTATTGTATGACTTCATTTATCTCCCACAGGTGCACTACAAAAACAGCAACAGTCGGATATCTCGTACCGTGAGGTGGTCAAAGCCTCGAGCAACGACGCCCTCATGACCAGTAAGCAGATAGAGAAGGACCTGCTGCGTACCATGCCCACCAATGCCTGTTTCTCGCAGCTCACCTCCACGGGCATACCAAGGCTCAGGCGGGTTTTGCGTGCCCTGGCCTGGCTCTATCCGGATATTGGGTACGTTTGGTGGCTTTGTTTATAACGCACACATACATAGATGCGTGTGTATACGGGGTGCACCATGTATAATGCAACGTGATTCTGGTGTGTTTTGGGGATTGCTGGGTCAGGGTTGTGAGTGTCTATGTCTTCTTTTCTTTTCCCATAACTGTTGTCTTCCTTTGTGGTGACTTATTCTCTGCTTCCATTGATATTAAGTAGGTTCAGGGGTTAAGACTTGGTTTTGCACACACACACACACACACACACACACACACACACACACACACACACACACACAGTAGGTTTGAGTTTTGAGATTCTTCATATGCATGCACTCTTAAATACAAACTCCTTACCATCCACTTGCTTGATGTAGTGCTGCCTTTAGGTGACTCTGCACTGAGTAACAAGCCAGATGGTTTCCTGTAAATGTACTGTACTGTTATCTGAACTAACTAGCACATGAACTGATTAAATTTCCCTTGTACTGTACTCCCTCTGTGTACTAAGCAATTAACACATGTACCACTCCATTATTGTACTCTTTTTTGTACTAACAGACCAGCAGATTACATGCCTCTCCCATACTGTACCCTATCCTTGAACTGACACCTAACAAACATCTTCTAAACTAACAACGTATCCCTCTTGTACCATACCCTGAACACACAAACCTTCTAAACTAACTAACAACATGCCCCTCTTGTACCATACCCTGCCCTGAACTAACACCTAACACACATACCTTCTAAACTAACTAACAACATACCCCTCTTGTACCATACCCTGCCCTGAACTAACACCTAACACACATACCTTCTAAACTAACAACATGCCCCTCTTGTACCATACCCTGTCTTTGAACTAACGCCTAACACGCATGGTTCAGGTACTGCCAGGGGTCGGGTATGGTAGTGGCGTCGCTGCTGCTGTTTCTGGAGGAGGAGGAGGCATTTTGGCTAATGTGTACCGTTGTTGAGGACCTCCTGCCGGCCTCCTACTATTCCTCCACGCTGTTGGGTAAGCCGATGGTGGTGGGGGTGGTGAGGTAGGGGTTGATGCGCTAATATTTGTGAGCTTTTCTGTACTGTGTCACCTGATTTTGTTATGTTTTATTTATTTATTTTTCCATAGCTGTCTCTGCCATTATCATCATTATTGTTACCATTGGTAGGTGGGGGCACTCACCATCCACTCACTCGATGTAGTGCTGCTTTTGGGTGTCTGCCCTTTCCTCACCTCCATCCTTTTTTCCTTCCATCCTCTTCTGTCTTTCTTTCCTTCATTCTTTCCTCATCCTTCTGCTTGCAAGTGACATTACACTCCCTCTTCTGTCTTTCTTTCCTTCATTCTTTCCTAGGTTATATCTTTCCAATACCCTGCAATATGGATGTCCCTCAACTCCCTTCCTATCCTCTGGCAGGAGAAGGGTGGACTGTAGGAGAAGAGTAACCAGCTTGAAGTCCACTAGGTTCATAGTCCCTTGGATTTATGTCTGGATGAGCCTGGGTACACATAATTTTAAGATAATTTTCATCGTCATCCTATGTTTTTTTTCACTGACGTGGATGATATTTGTGAGGTGTATAGTCCCGGCCTCCTACACTCCTCATGGGGCAATGTAGGATTGGATGATGAATGAATGAATGATAATGTAGGTGCTGTATACACTACAAGTAACCCTTAACCAACAGGTGTACAGGCAGACCAACGTGTTCTGTCTGCTCTGGTGGCCACGTACCTGCCTGGCGTGGAGAGTGTGGTGCGGGAACACGACATAGAACTCTCCCTCATCACCCTACACTGGTTTGTCACTGTCTTTGCCTCCGTCCTCCACACCAGGATACTCCTCAGGGTGTGGGACCTGTTCTTCCTCGATGGATCTATTGTGCTCTTCCAGGTCACCCTCGCCATGTTGAAAATTAAAGGTGGGAGTTTGTCTGGTACTTTCTGTCTCTCTGTGTTCCTACCTTTTCCGGTCTCCTTATTAATTATCTTTTCCCCACATATTCATTCCTTGTTATATCCAGTTGTTTTGACAGTAATCCATTTATCTGTCTGTTTATCTCTTTATCTATTTTCCATCATTCAGGTACTCATCTTTTTCTTTCTTATATATCAGTCTATCTATCTATCTGTCCCTCAATCTATCTATATTTACTTTCTACATCATTGTCACTCATCTTTATCTTTCTTATATATCTGTATCTATCTCTTATCTAAACCTGGTATCTATCTATCTGTCTATCTCTCTATCAGTCCTTTTATCTGTCTATCTATATTTACTTTCTCCATCATTCTGTCACTCATCTTCTTTCTTCCACAGAGGCAGAATTACGAAGTCTTGAGAACTCAGCACAGATTTTCAACGCTCTCTCGGACATTCCTGGAGACGTGGATGATGTTGACTGTTTATTTAAGGTCAGTGGTCTGTCTGTCTGTCTGTTTATCTATCTGGCTACCTTTCTGTCTCTCTATCTCTTTATCTGTCTGTCTCTCTTTAGCTCTGTATCTGTCCATCTATTCTGTTAATTTGTCTTTGTGTGTCTGAGGTGGTTTGGACATGTGGAGAGAATGGAGAATGAAAGACTGACTAAGAGGGTGTATGTAGGTGGGGTGGAGGGAGGGAGAGGGAGGGGTAGACCGAGGATGAGGTGGAGGGATGGAGTTGAGAGGTATATGAGGGAGGGGGGGGTGAGTTGGGGGGAGGGGAGTCAAATGGTGGGTGACAGAGTGACTTGGAGGCGTTTTGTCTGCGGCCACCTTTTGCAGGATTAGGGCGTCGGGCTGTAGATAGATAGATAGGTAGTGTCTGTCTATGTAGCTGTCTGTCTAACTATCTGTCTCTTTCTGTAGCTGTCTATGTAGCTGTCTTTCTTTAGCTCTGTCAATGTCCAGCTGTTCCATTCATTAGTCTGTGTGTGTCTGTCAGTCAATCATTCTATCTTTCTGTTTGTCTGTCTGTCATTTTGTATATATGTATCTGTTCAACTGTTACTTTCATCCATCTGTCTGTCTGTCTGTCTGTCTGTCTGTCTGTATCTATTTGTAACTATCTGTCTGTCTGCCTCTCTCTAGCTATATCTGTAAGTGTTCAAATATTTCTATCCATCTTGAATTTGGCTCTCTCTTGTATTTTGTTTTTCTCTTGGAGGGAACTGTTATTGCGGGCTCATGGTCTTTGGTTCCTTCTTCCTCGCATTAAAAAAAAAAAAAAAATTGTTTGTCTGTGTGTGTTAGAGAGAGAGAGAGATAAACTGTTTCTTCTTCGTCTTCTTCTTCTTCTTCTCGTAGGTGATGGAGAGTGTGTGTGACAGCCTAACTGACTGAGAGTGAGAGAGAGGGAGAGGAAGGGAGGGAGAGAGGAATAAACTTTTCTTCTTTTTCTTCTCGTAGGTGATGGAGAGTGTGTGTGGCAGCCTAACTGAGGTGATGGTCGAGACGCACCGACGCAAACACCTGGCCTACCTCATGGCCGACCACGGGGCTCTCATCAACCCAGACCACTCCACCAACCTACCCAAGCAGCACCTTAATAAGTAAGTTTTATACCAGTGTAATTTAACCTTGCATCCTGTAAACTAATATATACTAACCCTACCTAACCTAACCTAATTTAACCTTGCCTTAACCTTACCTTACCATGCCTTACTGTACCTTACCTTACCTTACCTTACCATACCTTACTGTACCTTACCTTACCTTACCTTACCTTACCTTACCTAACTAACATAACATAACGTACCTAACCTTATGTTACGTGTGCAGACGCCAGGTAAACAAAAACAAGTCCATGCTGGAGACGATACTGTTCGGTGAGGACAAGAACAGCGAGGATCTCCGCAACAAAAACATCCGCCAGACTGAACTGCTGGTGGATCTGAGGGAGGCCATACTGCAGGTTGGGCGGCACTTCCAGGTGAGATGGTCCGTTCGTTTCTTGGGGAGCTATGGAAAAGGTACACTAGGGTAGAGTGAGATGGGTAAGGGTGGGTTGTGAAGCCTATGCCCAGTTAGGGGGAAAAAAGAATAAAAAAAGAAGTGTTGATAAATGGGTAGAAGGGAGTGTGTTTAGAATAAGGTACAAAAAAAAAAAGAAAAAAAAAAAAGAAAAATGACAACTCTTATAGTGCCACCTTCAGCTAAAGCCATTGTGCCATAATTGCAGCTATAATTTCACTTTAACTTGGTCCAGATTTTCATTCTTTTTCTGTCTGTTTCATGTAGCTCAGAGGCACAGGAAGACAAGACTACAGTTCAACATTCTTTCCATAGCACTTCTTCATGACAATCATTGACGTATTAATCTACTAAACTCATCATTCAAGATAGCAAGATAGTTATTTTAGGCCGGGTTAGAGTAAGGTCAGTGCAGTACATCCATAATCACAATACCTGTAATTATTATTTTTTTTCATCAGGGTGTGGAGCCGAACTTCACATCCGCCTGCCTGGCCCCAGACTACTCCTTAGCCTCACACGGACACGACCTTCCGAACTTCCTGGCCACGGCACGCTCCAGACACCGCAGGGCAAAAGCACTGTTAGGTACTGTGATAAAAAATGTGTGTAGTTTTGTCATTATCATCATCATCCGGATCTCCTTTCCCACCTTAGGGCAGAGTGAGGAGTAGCAATGTCCAGACAGCCCAAATCTGCACAATCCAATGGGCCACGCTTCCATTCACTCATCATTCAAACCCCCGGAATCCTGGCTCCATCAGATATGCTAAAAACATTCACCACGTTCTGTAGCATCTGTAGTTTAGTGTATCACCCTATTGCCAGATGCCTTTATCTCATGAGGAGTGGCCAGATAAATTGCCTCTGTCATCTTGTCCTCCTTCTTCAGTGTAGTTAACTCACTATGCTCACTCTGTCCTGCATTGGTGGAAGAGTGGTGTTTCATTTCAGGCTTATTTCTCCGTAAGCTTAAATTTTAGGGTTTTAAAAGAAGAGTTTATAATTGAAATAGTGAAGTTGTTTAGTACCGAGTTTCATTTAAATTTTTTCATTATTAACAGATACACAATGAAAGTCCTATAATCTGAATCGCAGGGGACCTAGGGACTTTCGGACTATTGTTTTTTTTCGGATTATTGGGAGGGACCTTTGAAAACATCAGAAATATGTACATGATCATAAACTAAACACTTAAAATGATATGGATAATTGTTTTACTCACGGGAAATGCACAGAAATGTGGATGAATGGTTGGAGGCAGGTACGTCCAAGTCCAAGAGCAGGTCCAAGCCAGATAAATCCTTAGATAAAGCCCTGGAAAATTTGAAAGGAGCCCAGTGAAATTTAAGAAAAGCCCAGAAAAACAAGAAAAATTTTGCCCTGACAAATTTGGAGTACAGTATTGGGGTTTTCGGATTATTGGTGGTCTGATTGGAGGACTTTAGTGTCTTGTGGTTAGTCTGAGGCGTCCGAATACTGAATCACTCGGTATTAATAGTGTTGTGGTTTTCAGACTTTGAGCGGCACGATGATGATGAACTTGGCTTCCGGAAGAACGACATCATCACCATCATCTCCCAGCGTGATGAACACTGCTGGATAGGAGAGCTGAATGGCCTGAGAGGTGAGGCACACAGACAGACAGATGTATGAAAAGACAGACAGACAGAGGTGGACATTGGAACAGACAGACATAGAAACAGTTAGACACACATGCATAAAGACAGATAGATAGATAGGCATGGACAGGGGAACAGACAGACACAGAAACTGATAGATATACATGTAGGCAGTGACTACACACAGACAGCCAAACAGACAGACAGACAGCCATGTAAACAAACAGATTAATAAGTAGAATATCTGGTTTAATTTTAGTGTGGGATTTGAACACGTGGGTAGGTGACCATACCATACATATTCAGGCCTTTGGTTCCTTCTTCCTTGCATTAAAAAAAGAATAAAATAAAAAATAAAAAAATAAGCTGCATTTTGAGGGTCCTGGAGTGTGGCTGATTTATTGGGCGAAGGAACACAATTTTCTCGTACTGGGAAGTGACCCGCCCCCACCTGGTGCTTGATGCTTGGGTATAGGTGTGGAAGCTGTTTGGAGTGTGTGGTGAAAAGTGCCTATGGTGGTTGTATTGGAGAGGCTGTGTGTATGGTTGAGGGAGTCAGTACTGTAATGCCTTCAAGGAAATGTCAGCATAGATGGATAGGAGCAGATTGACAGACACATACATACATATAAATAGACTGAGAGACATACATATATATATATATAAAAGTTTGGTAGACACATGCATACATATAAACAGACTGACAGACACAGACATATATCAGACTGACAGACACATACGTACATATAAACAGACAGACAGACACAGACATACATATAAACAGACAGACAGACACATACATACATATAAACAGACAGACAGACACATACATACATATAAACAGGCAGACAGACACACATAAACAGACTGACAGACACATACATGCATATAAACAGATAGACACACACATACCTATAAACAGACTGACAGACACATACATGCATATAAACAGATAGACAGACACATACATATAAACAGATTGACAGACACATAGATACGTATAAACAGATAGACAGACAGAAATATAGAATGCAAAGTATGGAAGTTTAGGAGGCTCAGGAATTGACAGGAGATTGAGTTGAATGGATGTGATGTGTAATAAAAGTGCCTCTCCCTCCGTAGGTTGGTTCCCGGCTAAATTCGTTGAGATGCTGGACGAGCGCAGCAAGGAGTACAGCCGGGCCGGTGACGACGCCATTAATGCCATTGTGACGGACTTGGTGCGGGGAACCCTGTGTCCGGCGATTAAGGCCATCCTGCTGCACGGCATGAGGCAGACGTCTTTGTTAGGTAAGGGTTTGTTTTTTTGTTATTATTTGTTTGTACATTTCTTTATCACACTCATCTGAAATGTCGGGACCAACTGCCTAGCCCCGGGCTCCGACTCTCCTCATGGGGCAACGTAGGATTGGGTGATGGATGGATGGATGGATATTTCTTTAATTTTATTTCTTATTTGATTTAATTTTGGTGTATGATGATGGTGATAAGTTTATGTGAAGCTACAGAACGTGGTGAATGTTTCTGGCGTATCGGATGGAGCCAGGATTCCAGGGGCTTGAATGGTGAGCGAATGGAAGTGTGGCCCATTGAATTGGGCAGATTTGGGCTGTCTGGACGTTGCTACTCCTCACTCTGCCCTGGGGTGGGAAAGGAGGTCTGGATGATGATGATGGTGATGATTGTAATTGTACACAACTTTATTTTTATTTGTGATTTGATTTATTTTTTATTTATTTTTTTGTTGATGATGATGATGATATTATTATTATTATTATTATTATTATTATTATTATTATTATTATTATTATTTTTATTATTATTATTTGCAGGGGGTCCATGTCACCCGTGGTTGTTTGTGGAGGAGTCAGCAGGTCGTGAGGTGGAGCGGGACTTTTCCTCAGTGTACTCGCGTCTGGTCCTGTGCCGAACCTTTAGGCTCGACGAGGATGGCAAGGTGTTGACGCCGGAGGAGGTGAGGCCGTGGCAGGATGGACATTTTGATTGACTGGATGGTATACGAGTGATGGCTGTGTGAGTTAGGAGGAGGGCAGCGTGATAGGGGAGGACAGGGTGATGTGGAGGCCATTTGTTTGTAGGCACCCCATCTGGGATTGTGGTGTCCTGCTCTAGATAGATGGGTAGATAAATAGATAGATAAATGAGTAGATACTATAGATAAGTAGATAATACTGAAGGAATTGAGTATGCCTTAAAATTTGAAACCAGTGACTGTACAGGGAAATTTAAAGCACACAGAGAGTGCATACCTTCACCATTGCCAATAAAATTTATGATTTCTATCAGTCTGTCTATTGCCAGACGCCATAATGATTTACTGCTTGTAATTCCACTTTCCTACCAGGCGAATACTTTTATGGTCTCACATAGTCATTTAATTCTATGGTCATGGCCTACCCTGTTACACAGTCTCAGAGAGTGCAAACCTCCATCAGCCCAGTAAAATTAATGACTAATTCCTGCAACCAGACCCATATCCACTGAAATATCTAATCAGCTCTTGCTAGACCCACTGCCCACCTGTCCATAAGATTTAACTGAAGTCCGATAATTTTTTGAGACGCCTTGTACACAAACAGATACAGGTGAATACATAAGTTTTGTCCAGCATCATTGGCAGAGGTAATAATGTATGAGTCGGAAGAACTAACTGTTGTAATGTTGCAGCTGCTGTATCGGTGCGTCCAGGCCATCAACATGAGTCACGATGCCGTACATGCACAGATGGATGTCAAACTGCGCTCCCTCATCTGTCTTGGCCTTAATGAACAGGTGAGAGAGAGTGAGAGAAAATTATTGAGAGCCAGATTTAAAGATCTGTTCATATCAAGAGTAATAGACAATAGAGCAATGCTTTTATTTTTTTTAACTTTACGGGTGCTGCATCTCTGGCTGGAGGGGCTGTGTTTGTTTGTAGTTCAGGTGTAATTTCAATCATTCTTCAGTCCATTAGCATCATTTCAATCATACAGTACTTCTGTAATCACCAGAACCTACTACCGTCACTGTCACCATTACACTTATCTTTTCAACACCATTACATTTATCCTTTTGGCACCACTACATTTATCCTTTTAACCATTACATTTATCCTTTTAACACCAAGGATGAGATGGAGGGATGGAGTGGAGTGGTATATGGGAGAGGGAGGTGTGAGTTGGGAGCAGGGCAGTGAAATGACAGGGGACAGGGTGACATGGAGGCGATTTGTTTGTGGCCACCCCTTATGGGATTAAGGCATCTGGCAATAGATAGATAGACATTTATTTTTCCCAATCCCAGGTGCTACATCTCTGGCTGGAGGTGCTGTGTTCGAGTATTGACGTGGTGGAAAGGTGGTATCAGCCGTGGTCGTTCCTGCGTTCGCCAGGCTGGGTGCAGATCAAGTGCGAGCTGCGGGTTCTGGCACAGTTCCCCTTCACCCTCAACCCCGACTGGGAGCTGCCACCCCCACCCAACCAGGACCAGAGGCCGCTGAGGGAGGGCGTCAGGGATATGTTGGTGAAGCATCATCTGTTCTCCTGGGATCTGTAGAGAGAGGAGAGAGAGAAAGGGAAGGGAAGGGAGAATTTTAGAGAGAGAGAGAGAGAAGATCAGGGATGTGTGGGTGAAGTATCATCTGTTATCGTGGGATCTGGGGAGAGTGAGAGAGAAAGAGACAGACAGACAGACAAAACAGACAGAGAGAAGAGGATTAGGTATATGTTGGTGAAATGTCTGTTTTTGTGGAATCTGAGAGAGTGAATATAGAAAACAGGAGGTACAGTGTTTGAATTTTTACTATCTCAATTTAAGTACAGTAGCAACAATTCTAGTCATTATTATTATTATTATTATTATTATTATTATTATTATTATTATTATTATTATCATCATCATCATCATCATCATCATCATCATCATCATTATTATTATTATTACTATTATTATTATTATTATTATTATTATTGCTGTTACTGTTCCTATTGTTATTAGTAGTAGTAGCAGTAGTAGAAGTATGTGCTCTTATTTATATGAGTAAAAGTGTGATTGGATGATGATGATGATAATTATTATTATTATTATTATATGGTCTTCTTTATATGGGGCAAATTCTGGGATTGAATGATTATGTTGATGATGATAATTTATAGTGTATATATGGAGTGAAGGAGTGTAAGTGAATCGGTATAACTAAGTGTCTTCTTATGATAGCGTAAGGCGAGTCAGCTGATAGATACATGAACAAGTAGATAGAAAATAGATAGGTGAACAGATAGATACATTATGAAGATAGATAGATTGTAAAAAGATAACTAGACCTATGGATTAAATGCTTTGATTGTAAAATATAACACAGATTAATATGGGTAGAAAATAGATAGGTAGATAGATAGGTGAACAGGTAGATAGATAGATAGCTGAACAGATAAGTAGATTAATAGGTGAACAGATAGATAGGTAGTGAAAAGATAGCTAGGTGAACAGATAGATAGATAGTGCAAAGATAGATAAGTGAACAGATAGATAAGTGAACAGATAGATAGATAGAGAAAAGATAGTGTGGTGAACAGATAGATAGATAGTGAAAAGATAGCTAGGTGAACTGGTAGATAGATAGATGAGAAGATAGATAGTCAGTGGAAAGAGAGAGAGGTGAGCAGATAGATTGATACATTAAAGTGAAAGATAGGTAGTGAAAAGATAGGTAGATAAACAGATAGATAAATTAAGAAGGAAGATAGTAAAATAGTTAGATAGACAGTAAAATAGATAGATAGATTGCAGGACTAAATGCTTTGTAAGGGTGCCACACAAGCTGAGTCAATACCCGTACAATCGGGGACAAAAGTAACTGGTACACTCTCACTCTTTGGCTGGTTGTATTTGGCTTCCCTGATGTGGTAAAGGGAAAGATTTATTTATTTATTATTTTATGTATTTATTTTTTTACTTGTGCGTCTGAGTGTTTGATAATTTGGCGGTATTTCTGTATTTGTGTATTATTTCTGTGGAGAGGACGGAGGATGACATTTGGGTACGGAAAGCGAGAGGTGTGAACATCGGGGGTAGGGTTGTGAGAGGCAGACTGAAAAAGCCCTGGAGTGGTCTTCACGCACAGTTAGGAAGGTTACTAACACCTCTTCCTTACCAGTTTATTTCTGATTCTTCTCCGTTACTGTATTCTTGTGTGTTATTCCTGCAATCTGTGCTGTTATTAAAAAGACATAAGGATGTGGATGTGATAGGAAACGTTATGAGGAACACACTGAGGTGGTTTGGCCATGTGGAGAGGATGGAGGGTGAAAGACTGACAAAGAGGGTGTATGTGAGTGAGGTGGAGGGGGGAAGAGGGAGGGAGAGGCCGAGGATGAGATGGAGGGATGGGGTGGAGAGGTATATGAGAGAGGGGGGTGTGAGTTGGGAGCAGGGCAGTGAAATGGTGGGGGACAGGGCGACTTGGAGGCGATTTGTTTGTGGCCACCCCAAACGGGATTAAGGCGTCTGGCAATAGATAGATAGATAGAAGAAGCAAAACACGGGATATTAATGGGTTGTTTGGAAAATAAATACTTAAGGAAGAGACGTTAGGGAGCCTTCTTACCTGATGAGAATATGTGCCTTGGAACAAGGTCAAGAAGTGTGACCTCGGGGATAAGGTACTGAATGGGGAGGCCGTCAGAGATCAAGCAGTGTGGAGAGCTGCCATTAGGTGACCAAGGCCATTGCATGCAAGCTTGTTGGAGGCTTTATAAATGACAGTGAACGCATGTAAGCTTGTTGGAGGCTTTATAAACGATGCTGAACTTTTGTATGCTTGTTGGAGGCTTTATAAACGATGATGAACTCGTGCAAGCTTGCTGGAGGCTTTATAAACGAGGACAGATGCATGCAAGCTTGTTGGAGCCATTATAAACAACCTCATGTATGCCCCAAAAGTGATGATTATATATAAGTACTGCCAGCCTAACAGTGAAAGTATGGGAGGTTCATTTGTCCACAGTTGTACATCCAGCATCAGCCTGAATATTGTTGTGCCTGGGTAAATGTGTCCTTTGTGCCATCTCATGTGATTTTCTGTAAAGGATGGGGCAGTTTTGTTACCCCCTCTCCTCCTTCTGACCACTTTTTTCCCACCATTTTTCTTTTCTTTTTTCCTTTTCCTAATTAGATGAGTGAATGAATGAATTACTGTATTATTATTATTATTTTTTTCTTTTCTGGCTGTCTTCAGATGTTTTATTCCATTTAGGAGTGACTGCTTAGAGTGTGACCTCAGGGATAAGGGACTGAATAGGGAGGCTGCTAGAGATCAAGCAGCGTGGAGATCTACCATTAGGTGACCAAGGCTGACACATGCAAGTAGGTTGGAGCCTTTACAAACTAGATGAGTCTAAGGTGTAGTTTTTGTTAAATTTTAGTGATAATTTTTTAAATGAAAGATAGAGTTGGTTAATTTTCACATGATGGAACTGGGCTAGTCTTATAACCTGAATTCTTAGTCATGTTTGTTTGAAATTCAGTGAGTTAAGAGACAGGAATGAGTCTCCTTGGTTACTAGTCAAAATAGCCCTCCAGTTTGACTACACCTGGCCATCAACTGAGCTGGAAATGTTTCAGATCTTGGTAAGGTAAGAGTAAATATAATATGCTGTTTTTATGCTAACTTGGCCCAGATTTTTGTCCATTTGCAGATTATTTCACATAGCTCGGTGGAGAAAAAAGACAATGCTGTGGCTTTACATCCTTTCCACGGCACTTCTTTGTAATTAGGATTATTTTCTAGTGTTAATCTAATGTTACGCCTCAACATTCAAGATGAGGAGAAGACAATTTTCGGCTAAGTTAGAGTAAAAAGAGTATAGTTTGAAAAATATGAAGACAAAGAAAAAACTGAATAAAAAAAGTCATTGAAGAGGTAAAGAACACACCTTTTATCAGTTCCGAGAATACAGTCATGTTCTCGTCAGTTTTATGCCAAGTTGGAGTAAAAAGAATATTGTTTGAAAATATGAAGACAAAGAAAAACTGAAAAAAATATGTCACTGAAGAGATAAAGAATACTCCTTTTATCAGATCCAGGAATACAGTAATTTCTTCTTTGTGGATACGGTTTGTAATCTCTGTATTTTTAAGATTACAGCCATGATCTTGGTGTTAAAAATAGACCTAATGATTTGCTGTATGTGTTAAGAATGCAACCTCAGTCTCTCATGCGTACAACTCTGTGTGTTTAAGAATACAAATGTGATCTCCATTGCTAGGTATTATTATTATTACAGTATTATTATTATTATTATTATTAGTAGTAGTAGTAGTAATAGAAACAGTACCATACAGTAGTAGTAGTAGCAGTAGTAGTAGTGTTATTATTATTATTAGATTAGATGATGAATTATTATTGTTATTATTATTATTGTTTTTAGTGTTATTACCATTACATTAGTATTATTTTTATTATTATTATTATTATTATGTGCCATTCAGCCAAAGAGGTTAAACAAGAAATGTACCGGTACATTCAGATCTTGCTATGTGTTAAGTACTAGTCATACGTCGCATGAAAGGTGCCATAAGGTGTTGTTGTTAATGTTGTGGCTCTAAGGTGATCTAAACATGAACCCAGTGGACTGCAGGCTGATATTGCACTTGTCCACCATTCTCCTTTTGGAAGATAGGGAGGGAGTTGAGGGATGTTTGTATAACCGGGCAGGGAGCCAACTGGATACATTTAGTGCCACCATGTGAAGGCATCCCTCTCAGTCATTAAGGTGTTGTTGAATGTATGTTTACCTAATTATCAAAGCCGTGGTGTCGTTGGATGTATTGAAGTGTGTGTGTGTGTTATTTTATTATTTTTATTTTTATGTTTATTGTTTTTCATGATATGTTGAGTGATATGGGTGGCATACATTGAAAAAAAAAAAGTTGCTGTATTTTAACTTTCAGGAACTGGACATGGATGTGTATATTATGCTTTATCGTGTAATAATTTTAAATGGCTTCTCAAATTAAATGTAAATATTGATAAAACGGTGATTTTTTGCCTGTGAACCTGTGAACTGCTGTTATTGTTAGGAGAAATACATTGAGATGGTTTTACCAAGTAGAGAGGATGGAGAGTGCATGTGAGTGGGTGGAGTGAGGGGGAGGGGGAGACTGAGGATGGAATGGAGGGATGGAATGGAGAGGTATATGAGAGAGGGGTGTGTGAGCTGGGTGGAGGGTAGTGTGATGGCAAGGGACAGGATGACATGGAGGTGATTTGTTTGTGGCCACCCCTTATAGGATTGAGGTGTCTGGCTATAGATAGAGTGATAGTTGCCCCTGGCTGGCCTAAATATCAACCCAGTGGACTGCAGGCTGAAAATGCTCATCTTTGTGTTGATCAGTCCTGCAAATGACTTCAGCAGAAAGTATATAAAAACACTAGCATTTTGGGAGGTTGAGGGTACTGTATGAAGATTGGAAGAAAAACAGTATGCTTGTATTTAGAAAAGGCATCGATTGGTGAGTTATTACAGTTTCAGAATAGCTTAACCCCTCTACAGGTATATATAGGGATGAAGTATGTTTTTATATAGCAGAGGGAGTAGGAGGAAATGGAGTAGGAAACAGTGAGGAATGGGAAGAGAAAGAGGGGGAAGGTATGAGGGAAAAAAGGGGGGGAGAGAGTAGGGAGGGGTGAGGAATGGAAAGGAAAAGAGGGGAAAGGTGTAAGGGAAAAGAAAAGTAGGGGAAAAGAGAAAGTTCTGTCATGATAATGTTCATTTGCAGTCCTCTGTAGGGGTAGACTTGTTCACTGAGGAAAACTGACTCCAAAATTACACAGCCTAACAACCAGTTGGCGAAGGGAGACCATTTACCCATTGCAGATTATAACAGCGTGCAACCCCACAGCTCAGAATTATGGGGCAACGTAAGTGCTGACAATGTTATTGACAGCAATATTTGGAAAGAGAGAGGAGCTGAACAGTATTGAGATGAAAAAATGCTTCTCTAGTAAAATTGTGTTGTCAGAATATTTTCTGCAGACCTCTTTATGTAGTTAACTGCAATACTGAGAGTGGTAATGCATGTCATGTTAGCTTAAAAGATGAAAATGCATGCTAGGAGCAATACCACACGAATGACATTCATTTAAACACTGTTTATAGGTGATCAGATTCTAACGAACGAGAGGTCAGTTCCACGTTTAGATTTTACAGTATTTTCGGTAAAGTTCGCCAGAATTTACATTTGGCTCTGTTATCAGCGAAATACCATTAATATTTTGTAGTGCTTTCCTTATAATATCAGAGTAAACCACGGAAATGTCAAATTAGGGTTAAGAAAAAGTATAGACGCCATAACAAGTTCTGTCACTTATAACGTTTTGTTTACATGGATGGGATGAGCGACTGATAACGTTGATCGTATTTGACAGTCTATCCTCTCCCTGACCTCAGTGTGACTCAGGCCAGGGAAAATGGACAAGCTGACGATAATTTCCGGAGCGCTGTTCCTTGCGGCGGATATTTCAGCCATGGTCAGCCTCGCCATGCCTGACTGGATCGTGTCTGATGTGGGAGGTAAGGGTGACGGGTGGGCTTTGTGGTTTGTACTTAACGAATTGTAATTTCAAGGCTAATTGAGTCGTAAAGCTTATTATCATGGTATTTTTCCTTAATTTGTGTATTTTCTTAACTATCTACAAGATTAAGTCAGTGGTGAAATTAATTTTGTGTTGATTTTTAACTCCATAAAAATTCATTGATAAAGGTCATGGCCACTTTTATATTTTATGTTGATTTAGGTTATCTTATAATTGTAATGTAGTGGTTTGTTATAATCAGAGGTGGTTGATTCTTGGTACGGTTTATTAAGTCTATCTATCTATCTATTGCCAGACGCCATAATCCCGTAAGGGGTGGCCATTTGACTTTGAGTTATTTGTTTTACGGGGAGGGGCACTAACCCTCCACCAACCCACTTGCTGACACGTGGGGAGCACGTATGAGTTGGTTATATGGTTACCACCCAGTGTTGTAAATGGTTTCTTGGCTTACAGGAAACCATTTGGATTGTCACTCAATGTAAAGCCACCTGTAAAGGAAAGAAAAGCAATAAGTGACAAGAGAGATGGGAGAAATAGGAAGGGAGGACAACAGGCACAGAAAGAGAATGATAAAGGCTAAGGAAGAAGTAGGCAGCACTACATCAAGTGAGTGGATGATGGTCGCCACCACCTACCACCCTATTAAGTACCGTACTTTAGAAAATAACGTTCTTAGGTCAGTATTTACGCGTTCGTCTGTTTTGGCAGTTTTCTTTTTTCCACTGGGTTGTTTTTGTCGTGTGTGGGTTGATTCAGTGTTGAGGTATTATATTAACATCATCTAAACAAACCAAAAGGATAATTGCATATTCAGATAAAAACAAGGTGGTGAGGAGGAGGAAAATAACTGAAAAAGAGGAGCTTATAAGGTACGGTAAATATTGATCAGTGCTTACTTTATCTCTACTATACTTCCTTAAAAGTTGTCTGATTACAAAATTTCTAAGTGTAGTTGTAGTTTGGTACATTTTAAGCTTACAACTACTATAAACATTTATTCATTTTCTTTAGCCAGAGTGATTTGCTGTGCATTAACTACATTCTTGTGAAATTTTGTTATGTCATCATCATCATCATCATTGTTATAAGGTGTTAGAAAAATAAATGTATCATTAATTATCTGTAATCCATATATGTATCACACCACCATTCCTTATCATACACATTTTCCTGAGAAGAACTGTTATCAGAGTGACATGCAGAAGTAAAGATCGTATGCTCACACTGGAAAATGAGAAGTGGGATACAGGCACCAAAATTTTGACGAAGATTTTTGAAGTACTCGGCATTGATGGAATGTATTTGGCCTTCCTGTGAGGTTGCTGACTGTGTTTTGTAGTATGGGATGCAGGCTGACCATATATAATAACTGTAGGTGCTTCATAAATGGCCATCAAATATTAGGCATTTACACTACACTTTGCCTAAATTATTCAAGGTCTAAACATACCACCTTGAGTGTTGTGTCATTTACACTTACCTGTCAATCTTTCTGTGAGGTAAATCGTCATCATTTGGACATATTTTCATTCACTCATTATTCAGTGTTATAATTAGAACTACCATCAGGGTACCCACCAGATACCCACACCTTTCACACAAAGCCCTTCCATGAGTTGAAGTACTTTACAGTAAGCCGTTGTTATATATCACCTTATTTCACGTCTTGCCTTTCCTTTGATGCTACACTTTAATGAGGGACAGACTGTGTTTTAAGATTCCATAGCCATGTATAAAGCTGATTTGCCGTATAAAGCAAATTTGCCGTATAAAGCTGGTTTGCCGTATAAAGCGATTTGCTGTATAAAGCTGGTTTGCCAGTGTTTCTATATTTTCAGCAGTGGTTGAATGAAAAAAATGTCGTAGTGTTTTGGGCCTTATCCCAGGCTTAGAGTGAGGATTTGCTGTCATTAGTGTGTCCTGCAGTGATTTGCTACATGTTCTTCAGTCATTTAACCTCTTCAACAATTGGGTTTGATTTTATTTTTTGTTTTATTTATTTATTTTTTTTAAATTGTTCAGAGGTCAGAGCAGCATTTACTAACCGTTTCATTAAAATTTCCCCTTCCTGAGATGAATGATAAGCCATTCAGTAATAGATGCCTTTATTGCAAGTCAATTGAATATAATGGAAGGAGCAAGACTAAAGCAGTAAATGTAATCTGATTCAGGAGATAAATGAGACAAGGGACTTCATAACAGGAATAATAAAGAGTTCAGTGTTGTGTGTTGTCTGTTATGCATTGTTGTACATTAGTCTGTTTAATCGTGTCTGACAAAGATTCCTAACCTCTTTTAGCTCTTAAAGGCCAAATGTAGTCAGACTGGGGGATGAATTTAAGTAGTAACCAAGGAGACTCATTCATACCGTACTTCTTATCTAAGACTTATCAAATTTCACACAACCATGACTGAATATTTAAGTTGTATGAATGGTCCAGTTCCCTCAGATGAAAACAAAGCAACTGTAACCCATGCTGTGCCTTGCCTTACAGGAGACACCAGGCTGGGACTTCTGTGGACCTGTGAGACCCTACACAACAGACCACAGGTGCGGTACACAGCCTCCACCAACACACGGGTTAAGCAAGACACCAGTGTTGACACAGATGTATTAAACCCAGTGATGTGATAGGCATTGTTTAGCAGTCATCATTGTTTATCATTGTGTAGTCAGGTGAATTGCTTAACCCGTGGGAAATGATGAAATTATAACACTTTGCTAATGGATTTCATTTAGCTAGGAGACATCCTTTTATCTATCTGTCTGTCTGTTGATCTGTCTATCTATCTGTCTATCTATCTATAAAGCTTTAGATAGTTTAAGAAACATTTGAATGTTCTCTTTCTGAAAGCGTAAGAGATGGTTCTGTCATGGATGATTGCATGGTTTAATTGTGCCACAGTTCTCATCCATTACTACTAATGAAATGATAGGTTGTTGGAGGGAGAGTTTAAATAGTTGTGAATTATTTAGAAGAACTGGTGCTTTTTCAGAAAGAAAAGATTAATTCTTATTTTTAGTTAACTTATTACTGTCATTATTATTACTGTTGTTATTATTATTATTATTATTATTATTATTATCATTATTATGTATGCCACTGCAATTATTATTATAATTATTATTGTTGCTATTATTATGTGTTGTTATTATCCATATGTGTCCCTGCAAGCTCACCTACCCCTCCCCACAGGTGTGCTACACCCCATCGCTGGGAGGTGCGTGGCTGGTTACCTTAGGGTGCGTTCTGCTAGGGTGTGGCTGTGTTACCGTCACCATAATATTCCTGGCACTCTCACACTGCCGCATTCAACTCAGCGTTATGACGTATGCTCGCTGGGCTGGATTTACTGCAAGTGAGTTGATGGAGAGTGAGAGCTAAGTAGGAGAGTGTATGTGAGGGAGGGGGAGGGGAGGAGAGGAGAGGAAGGGGGAGATGGAGGATGAGATGGAGAGATGGAGTGGAGAGGTATATGAGAGAGAAGGTGTAAGTTGGGGAGAGGGCATTGAAATGGCAGGGGACAGGGTGACATAGAGGCAATTAGTTTGTGGCCATCCCTTTCAGGATTAAGGCTTTTGGCTATTGATAGGTAGATAGGTTGGTAGAGTTTGGCTTCAATGGACCCTGGGAGGTACTGCCATTAGAGGGATTGTGGCTGTAAGCTTGACAACTATACCATATTCATCTTAACTTGGACCCTAGCTCTCTGGACCCTGCCTCACCCAGGGTAAGGGTGGGAGAAAGAGATTGGGATGGTGATGGTGGTGATGATTATATGTAGCTTTTTATATGCTTTAATTTACCTCCATCACAGTGGTGTTGTTCTGCCTGGCCGCTGTGGTGTTTCCGATGGGTTTCCACGTCGAGGAGATCGGCGGCGAACCCTACCAGCTGCCTAATAGCTTCCAGGTGGGTGTTTTGCTTGTTAATTCGTTTGTATTGTTCATTAAGGCTCAAACGTGCTTCCGTACGTCAGCCTTGGTCACCATAAAACTCTCCATGCTGCTTGATCTCTGGCAGCCTCCTTATTCAGTCCCAAATCCCAGAGGTCACAGTCTATAACCCCATTCCAAGTCTTGTCACTGTTTTATAGCCTGGTGCTTCTCTTGATTCATGTTAAACCCATCAAGTGTGCTACTTTTCATTGTAATCAGCCTATCACCAGACACTGTGGTATCCAAATGGTTATATGTTGTTACCTTTAAATCTGGTGGCCTGATAGCACATGGTTCAAATCCTAGAGAGGGCAGCAGCACCCCTCCACTACACCCCTTGCTGGTTGCTGTGAGGCAGAGAGAGAGAGAAAGAGAGAGAGAGAGAGATTGACTTCAACTTCCTCTGCCCCAGGTTGGCTACTCGTATATCTTCTTTGTGCTGGCGCTGTGGATGACTGTGGTGTCGGAGCTGTTTGCTGGGAAAGTCTGCCTCCCACACTTCTAACCGTACCCACCACACGCACACCAGAAATTACTGCTACTTTTACCTCTCAGGGGTTAAAGACTGGTCACTCTCCACATTACCCACTGAGCTTGGAGATGTCTTTTTTGCAGTTTAATCTTGCCATAGACTGTGCTAATGATTTTATTCTCGGTTGGGTTGATTTTTTGATCAATGTGGATTAGATTTGGATTGACGAGCCATTTCAGTTCAAAATGTCTCTCCGAAATTGAATGAGCTTATCTCGTAGCAGCAAGATTAGGCTAAAATTGACGTTACCCGGGTTCAGAGGGTTAAGTATGTGGATTGAGTGACCTAGCCCTGGGACCTTACTCTCCTGCTGGGGTAGTGAAGGATTGCATGATGGAGGGATTGATTGCACACTCAGGATGGTGTAAGTTTTAAGTCAGATATGCCTTTATTTTATTGATGTATTTTCCACATTCATTTTATTTCCATATTCTCGTACAGTAGTGATGTCGTATTGTATGTTTTTATTTTTATTTACTTCTTTATGTATTTTTGTAACATTTTTTTTGGTTTAGTGGTAACCTAGAATTGTTATTTATTTTTTTATTTATTTTTGTAACAATTTTTTGTTTATTGGTAACCTAGTATTGTATTATTTGATCTGAGTCTCTCGTAGTGATTTAATCTTCTCTTATTTTATCAATATTCAGTTTTTATTTTTGCAGAGAATTTTCTGTTTAAATTCACTGTCTTAAGGTAATTTCATCCTTATGGTATTGGTGCTCGGTCGTCTGTTATATTTGTTTTTATGTATAAATTAAGAATAGGTTTTAATTCTTGTATGTGATGTAATTTCTTCTTATTTCTTGTGGAGAGGATGGAGTGTGAGAGACTGATGAGGAGAGTGTATGTGAGTGAGGTGGAGGGGGAGAGAGGGAGGGGAAGGCCAAGGATGAGATGGAGAGATGGAGTAGAAAGGTATATGAGAGAGGGGGGTGTGAGCTGGGAGCAGGGCAGTGAAATGGCGTGGGACGGGGCGACGTGGAGGTGATTTGTGTGTGGCCACCCTGTATGGGATTAAGGCGTCTGACAATAGACAGATAGAGATTTTTATTTGACTCTCTTGTAATATTAGCCTTTCATTGATTTTATTTATGTATTATTTCCCTCTGAAGATCTGTTTTATATTGCTCCCAATTTTCCACATAAATTGAGTTTTTTATTCAACTTTTTTTGCCTCTAAAGTTACATTCTATATCCCTCCAAACTTTCCCTAAATGGTATTAGAACATTAGCTTCATAACGTAATGAATCATATTATCGTCATCATTATCATCATCATCATCATCAACATCATCATCATCAACATCATCATCATCATCATCACCATCATCTTCATTGTCTTTTGTTGTCGTCGTCATCATCATCATCATCATCATCATCATCATCATCATCATCATCATCATCATCATCATCATCACCACCACCACCACCACCACCACCACCACCACCACCACCACCACCACCACCACCACCACCCTAACAAGACAGGCCCCCTATGCATAAAGTCAGGCCCAAAGTGGTGATCATAGATTTTTTTTTACAGTGCCACAAAGGGTAGTAGGCTGGTCATCTCTCCATAAATACATTATACATTATACTTAATACATCATACTTTATACATTATACTTAATACATCATACTTTATACATTATACTTAATACATCATACTTTATACATTATACTGTATTGGATGGTGGGTAAACAATCATCAGGATCGTGCTTTGCAAAGAGGGGTATGTGAGTTTTATTTATTTTTTCCTCCAAGGTTTAATCTGCATTTATTTAAAATTCGGAATGGTTTGTGAGGTCTGATTATCATAAAGTTTAAGAGAGAGAGAGAGACCCTGTATGAAATAGTGAGAGAGAGACGGAGACCCTGTATAAAATAGAGAGAGAGAGAGAGAGAGAGACCCTGTATAAAATAGAGAGAGAGAGAGAGAGAGACCCTGTATAAAATAGAGAGAGATAGAGAGAGAGACCCTGTATAAAATAGAGAGAGAGAGAGCTTGTATAAAATAGAGAAAGAGAGAGACTGACCCTGTATAATATAGAAGTTGACAGCTATGCCATTTTGTGCTTTTGTTACCTGCATTAAGGGTAAAAATCCATTGTGCTGGCAGTTGTGGCTCTGAAATAAGGTTTGTCTGTCTTGATTATACTCTGTACGTGTGTGTGTTGTGTGTAGGATTGGATTGCCTTCTCCCTGGTATAATTTGTTGTGGTATTGGCATTGTCGTGGTATTACACGGGATACGCCTGATGTGACTGAAGGTGTTATCTTGTGTATGTGTATGACAGGATGAGACTAAACATTTTCCTGGACATTTTGCCAGTTTGTTTTGGTCTGACGGAACTGTGGTATTCGCACAATGTGAATACTACGTCCTGGTTGCTTGAAATTCAACGAGTGTGAATTGTGGTGTAGGAATGAGTCTCCTTGGTTACTAGTCAGCCAGCCATCCAATCTGACTACATCTGGACATTAACTGAACTGAAAATGGAAAATAAGCCACCTATAGAACACAGATAGGAGCAAAAGTTCACCCTGACAACCCTTTACCACCGTGCATCTTGCCCTCCATATTTTTCGCTTCTCCCCACGACAGAGTATCCTTCATTCCCCCTGTTCTTCTGTGATGTGCCTCGTATTGCTGTCAGTTCTTCATTGTCATATTGTTTTGTGTGTGCTTCATATTGCTGTCATTTCACTGTTATATTGTTTTGTTTGCACATCATATTGCTGTCACTTCTTCATTGTCATACTGTTTTGTTGGGTGGTTCATATTGCTGTCACTTCATTGTCATATTGTTTTGTTTGTGCCTCGTATTGCTGTCACTTCGTCATTGTCATACTGTTTTGTCGGGTGGTTCATATTGCTGTCATTTCTTCATTCTCATATTCTGTTTTTTCCTTCATATTACTATCACTTAAAACTTGTTTATGTGTCACCTTCCATTGCAACAACTGGCAGAGAAGCATCAGTTGCTCATGCCTGTATTGTAACTGTACATGACATTTGTATATATTTTTTTGCCCAGTAGCTTTAAGTATATGTAGGTCTAAATATATTGTGTACATAGCATTACATAGCATTTATATATAGTAATCTAGAACTACAGATCTGAAGACAATATTGATCACTGTGAATATTGTATTACGCTTGGTACAAATTAGTTGCTTTTGTATTTTATTTATTTTACAGATGGGTTGGCTCTCTCTGCTTAAATATGCCCTTTTTTTCTGTTTCATTTTCTTTAATTATATTTTTCTCCACATTATTTTCTCTCTAATTTAAAGTTATTCATCATAGGAGATCCTGTTCATAGATAAGGGGTTAATGGAGGCTGTCATCCTCTCCTGTTCAGAAAGTCTCCTGTTCAAAAGCTGAATAAAACCATCAGGAAATAATGAAGACTAGGATAAGAGGGACGTCATTGAGGGGAAGAGGTCAGTACTGCTGGTTTTCAGATATACGTAGTTGGTGTAGTGTATTCTGATGGATGATGAATGAGGAAGGATGGGACTTGAAGGTATTAGTGTTGTGATGAGAAGAGGTAGATTGAGATGATTTGGGCATGTAGAGAGTATGGAGGGGAGGTTAGAGTAGCTGTAGTTTATGTATTGTATTCTGATGGATGGTGAATGAGGAGAGGAAGGATGGGACTTGAAGGTATTAGTGTTGTGATGAGAAGAGGTAGATTGAGATGATTTGGGCATGTAGAGAGTATGGAGGGGAGGTTAGAGTAGCTGTAGTTTATGTATTGTATTCTGATGGATGGTGAATGAGGAGAGGAAGGATGGGACTTGAATGTATTAGTGTTGTGATGAGAAGGGGTAGATCGAGATGATTTGGGCATGTACAGAATAGAGGATGGAGGGGAAGTTAAAAGAGCTGTAGTTGGTTTATTGTATTTTGATGGATGGTGAATGAGGGTTAAGAGGAATGATGGGCCTTGAATGTATCAGTGTTGTGATGAGAAGGGATTGATTGATATGATTTGGGCATGTAGAGAGACGGAGGGGGAGTTGAGTGTGTTAGTGTTGTGATAAGAAGGGGTTAATTGAGATGATTTGGGCATGTAGAGAGGATGGAGGGGAGGTTAGAGTAGCTGTAGTTTGTGTATTGTATTCTGGTGATGGTGGGTGAGGAGTTGAGAGGAAGGTTGGGACTTGAATGTATTGTTGTTGTGATGAGAAGGGGTAGATTGATATGATTTGGGTATGTAGAGAGATGGAGGGGGGTTAGAATAGCAACTGCTGCTGTGAGGCTGTTCTACAGGTACAGTACAGTAAATATATCGTGTAGGGATCTGGCGCCCCCCTGTGGTAGACACCAGGATTGGACCAGGTTCCTATCATGGCAAAGTGCAGGGAAATTTGAGGAGGTTTGGCTTCTGGATATAAATTGTAGGTTTTTTACTATGTTATTTTTTTATCTGTTATGTTTCCCTGGACACCAATGGCTGTGTTGGGTGGCAGGCTTATAATCAGATGGATGCCTGTGGTTAAGTTAAGAGGCATCAATCAGTGTGTCCAGTAAAGGGTTTAGATCTAGTGGTGGGTTGGGGTTTATTTTCCACAGTGCCACTCATGGAGTTGTGATTAGTCATTCTTACTATTAATGTCTTGACTGCACAGCCTAGCCCCAGGCCCCTGCATTCCTGATGGGTAATAAATGTGTATATATGTCATGGTGTAGTGTTTTATTGACCATCTTGTTTACTTTGGTTGACTCTTAGAATATATTGTTTTAGTTTAAATCCAAGGGATGGTTGGGGTTTATTGCTTACATAATGCCACTCAGAGATGAGTGAGGCTGGTCACTCTCATCTTAAATGTCAGGACCAACTTGCCTAGCCACGGGCTCCTATGCTCCTCATGGGGAAACATAGGATTAGATGATGTATGTATGTAGTGTATTTTATTAGGTTTACTTTTAGGATATAGTGTTTTATTAGGTTTACTTTTTATATTAGGTTTACTTTTAGAATATAGTGTTTTTTGTGGTCTACTTTTAGAATTTACCTTAGTGTTTTATGTGGTTTACTTTTAGAATATTATAATTATAGTGTTTTATGTGTTCCCTACATGTCAGCAGGTGGGTTGGTGGAGGGTTAGTGTCCCTCCCTGTAAAACAGCTGACTCAAAGACAAATGACCACCCCTTATGGGATTATGGCATCTGGCTATAGATAGACAGCTAGACTTTTAGAGTATAGTGTTTTTATTGGCTTTCCATGCTCTTTCACAAATCCCGAAGGTCTCCACGCACAACCCTGACCCACACCTTCCTTGGTCTATCTTTGAGCAATTTCCTTCCACAGTCGTAGTTGTCACCCACCACAACCTGTCACTTACCACCCTCCTTCCTCTTAGCACATCCAAACTACCATATCCTAGTGACCTGTATTGTATTGTATCATTTATAAAGATTCCAACACTTCTCTATTACTAGGGATAAAATAAAGTTTTTATTCTTCTCTTACTCTAACTTGGCCTAAAATTGTCATCAGTCCATCTTGAATTCTGTGTCATAACAACAGATTAACATTAGAACATGATGCTAGTCATGAAGAAGTGCTGTAGAAAGGATGAAGAGCCATAGTATTGTCTCGTGCCAATGAGCTGCGTGAAATAAGCCGAAAAAGGGAGAAATTCTGGGCCAAATTAGAGTAAAAGGAATATACTGTTTTTGATCTCATAGGCGCACCATGCAGGATTTGAGAGTAAAAATGGACATAGAAGACAAAATAACAAAGACCTACCATACTTCATACCCCCATTATGTATCTCATGCCAGTGCAATATATCATTATTGTTACTGCTGGTGTTGTGGCCCCAGGGTTATCTTTCGTAAACCCAGTGGACTGCAGGGTTCAGTTTCCGATAATCTATAGTCCACTACCCTCTTTTGGGGGGATAGCGGGAGAGTAGAGGGCCATTTTACATGTGGCACGGAGTGTAGGCATCCATCTCCATCCATCCATCCATCATCCAATCCTGTGTTGCCCCATGAGGAGCGTAGGAACCCGGGGCTAGGCAAGTTGGTCCTGACATTTAAGATGAGAGTGAGCATCCATCTCCAGTACCTTCTAATACTGTCTATCTATCTATTTATTACAAGATGCCTTACTCCCGCAAGGGGTGGCCACAAACAAATCGTCTCCATGTTGCCCTGTCCCCCGTCATTTCACTAATACTGTATGCAAATTTTTCAGGAAGCCAGATTAAGTGTCCAAACCAACCAAGAGATGATCAAAGGCATTCACAGCATTCAGTAATGCAGGTACCTTGCTTCTGTGTTTGGTAGTGTTGGATGATATACAGAAAATATATTAGTGTACAGGCATGGAGAAAAGCTGGCATAATCTTTCACTTCTGCATTTCCCTGCTGGCTAGTATTTCAAAGTCCAGAGATGCTTGTTTGTTTTTATGGCCATGGATAATTCTCGTTGATATTCATGTCCTTTTCCCGCTCTTCCCTGCTGGTTAAAATTCCCAGGTTGAGAGAAGTTTGTTTTATTTCTCTGGCCATACATGATTCTCTTTAATATTTTCTCTTCTGGCTAATATTCATAAACTGAGAGAATCTGATTGTTTCTCTGGCCATATATAATTCTCAGATATTCCTGAGGTGAGAAAGCATGATGTTTCTCAGGCCATAGATGATTTAATATTCCCAGGCTGTAAATAGGTGATGGTTAGGTCTATTATGATATTGGAATGGATTGATAAGCTGAAATTGCTCTAAACATAATATTTATTTAAGTACTGGGCAGTGTTCACTAAGTCAGAGCATATTCCAAAAAATCACAACTATTTTCAAACAATTGGTACTGAAAATCGGGGGAGACCAACAAATCGGCATTACGTGAGTGACAGAGAATGAAAGAGAGAGAGACAGAGAGAGAGAGAGATACATCACAGTCAGAATAAGTTAAATGGGGGAAGCATTGGACTGGCAGTGTAGTGCTTGTGAAGGGTTGTTACAGTAATTGTTTGGTGGGAAGGGATGAAAAGAAGAAGGAATAAAGGAAGGGAGGAAGAAGAATGGGAGGTTGAGGAAAGAAGGAAGAGACAAGTAAGGAAAAGGGGGATGGAGGGAGGACAGGAAGGGAGGAAGGAGAGAAGGAAAGGATGAAGAAGAAGAATGAGGAAGGGAAGAAGGAAAAAAAAGAGGGAAAAGGGTGCAAGGGAATTAGGGAGAGAGAGAGGGGCTGATGGAGGGAAGGAGGGAGTGAGACAGAGTAGGGTAGAAAGAAGGAAGGAGAGAGAGAGAAAGATACAGGTGAAGTGTGGTAGTGTGTGATATGCCAGTGGTTGATGTGGCAATGTCTTTATACAGGTATTGTGGTTTTTATAACACTATGTGAAGGATTACAGTACATCTGGGTAAGACAGACTCCCATTTAGTATACAAAGACACAAATTATTACATTTTAATTTATAACTGTAATCTGTTTCATCATCGTCATCATCATCATCATCACCATCATCATCATCATCATCATCATCACCATCGTCATTGTCATCGTCATCGTCATCATCATCTACTTAATCCTAACAATAAATAAAAACAACTAACTAATACTAAATGATATAAATAAGTTCAACTAAATCTTATAAATTAAAGATTAACTCATCATTCTCATGTTCTTAGAAGGCTCCCCACCATGGCTTCTCTAACACCTTGACTTAAATTAATTACAGTATTTTGCAGTTTTATTCTTTTTTTTTTTTTTTTAATGAAAAGAAGAAGGAACCAAAGACTACAGGCCAAATTCAAAATATACTCATTTCAAGGTAATTGGACATTACATTGCTAAGATTGGAGGTCATAGACAGAGGGTATACAGACAGAGGAAAACAGTCCCAGAACTGACCTGTTGCATACATGAAGGACAGAGTACCAGTTAACTCCTGTCTTAATAGATTTTATTCAGCATTGGAGAGACTTTTCTTGTGGTTCCTTCTTCCTTGCATTAAAACATACTGTATATATATATATATATATATATATATATATACAGGCATACCCCGGTGAAATGATGCAATTGGTTAAGTAAAAACCCATTGCTAGGCAAGTACTGTATCACGAGGTAGATTTAACATGTACAGTATAGGGATACGTTTTTGAGCCTTGGGTTTCCCCCCCAGCCAAGTCTTAAACCCACCCAAATGAGACCAAAAACAAGTTTCTAGCTCGCCTAAACCCACAGATAGCTTTAAAACAAGCTAAGCTAAGCCTAAAAGCAGTTTATAACACACCTTAACCCCCAAAAATCTGAAAATCATCGAAAATAAGTCTGGAAAAAATCAAACTTAGTAAACTGTACCCCAAAATGACAATGTTCACCCCATCCATGACTAAAACACATTGTCTAAAAATAGTTTATAAATCAACCCAAACACAAAAGTTAAGTCTAAAATATCATCAAAATCAGTTTTAAAAAATCTAAACCCATCGATAAACCGGGGTTTGGCCATTGTTAGGCGGGGCATGGTGGTATTTCTGCCTCCCTCGCTATGCTGGGGTATCGTATTTCAGGGTCTGCCTATGTATGCTGTATATATCATGTCACATACATAAATAAAGAAATAAACACAGGAATAAATACAGAAATAAACACAGGAATGTTAACATGCACACATACTGTAGATAAATTACCAATGAAAAGATGTTAAGGAGTCTTCTAATTTCCAGAGAATTCTTTTGTGGAGTTCCCTACTGGCATGATCAGATTTAGTCAGAGTACATAAAAAAAAAAAAAAAAAAAAAAAGTGAGGTTTTGAACTTGGATTGGACATTAGGATGATACTTTAGAACCATCATCATCATCATAATAAGCTTCATCGTCATCGTCATCATCATCATCATAATCTTCATCATCATCATTATTGTCATCATCATTATTATCATGCTTGAGATATCTACATTATATTAATCCCTTCAGTCCAGTGACATTATTATTATTATTATTATTTTATTATTATTGGCATTTCTAGACAACTGTGTTCAGTTTAATCAAGCCCCATGGGTAAAGAAGGAGTAATTGAAGGTTATATCCCTCCTTCCAGTTTGAAAATTGTCTCATGAGAGGAATTAAACTGCTTGGAAATAGAATAAGATACACCGGTGAGGCAGTATATATGACGAAATGCATGATGTATTTCGAATGTTGCTTCTTAATATGCAAATACACCTACAATATTTGCCGCTATTTCTAACCCATATACATGAACCGCAGAAAAAACAGGCTGGATGGCCCACTGAGTCGAAATGTCTCTCGTAATCACGCTCACAGATGAAGAGAAAATGTACACTAACGGACAATAATATCGGTGCACATATTGGCCAAGCAATTTGGACACTGACACATTATGGAAAGTCGATTGGGTTATGTCATCAGAGTGAAGGGATTAATTGCTCTCTTGTGGTATTACGGCACTTGTATCAGCTGGTGTGCCTGGTATTTCTGCTGTCTTTTTCTTGATTTAATTACTCGTGGTATTAGGGCACATGTATCAGCTGGTATACCTGGTGTTTCTGCTGACTTTCTTCATGTAATACTGGGTAACTCTTGTGGTATTAAGGCAGTTGTTTCAGCTGGTGTGCCTGGTATTTCTGATGACTGTTTTCTGATCTAACCAAAGTGCAATTGCCTGTCAGTGAAGAACCGATGTTGCTTCTGTTCTGGCAGGGGATTGGATGGATCAGGGAAGGAGGGTTGGGGGCGGGGGAAGCCGGGAGGGGGGCCACCAAAGCGGCTGCTGATGAAGGGAGGTTGGGTGGCTGGGGGAGCTGGCTGGGCGTTGGGGAAAAGAAGTGCATGGCCGCCCGAGAAACTAGGCTGGGAATTTCGGGGATCTGGCTGGATGCGTGGGAAAACTGGTTGACGGTTAACATCCCTGGCGGCTTCTGGTTGTCCCGCCGCAAAGCTGGTCTTGGCGTTGCCCTCGATGGCAATGTCGGCGCAGTTGCGGAACATGATGGTCTGGGGCTTGAATTGTTCTGAAGAAAAAGGATGAAAAAGAACTACATCATTTCCCCCTCATTGACAGCTTCTGTGTTTGGAAGGAGCAAGAGACATAGGTTAGGTAGTTGCAGGTCGTTTACTTTAACATGGAGGAGAATTTTGTTCCATTGCTGCCTGTGTCCCATAGGTCAGTGGCAGAATAAGAGATCGACAGCTGTCGTATCATTTCCATAATACTTCATTGTGTCTGGCACCATAGTCTAGTTTTAATTTATTGTTATACCTCAGCAGTGAAGGTGGACAGATGGCAACTGTTTAAAGTGAAGGGAATAGGCTACAGGTTAGGTTGAGTATGGGATAATAACCCTTACCAGCAGTGTTACTCATCTGCAGCACACACTGGTCACAAGTCACACCCACTGGTAGCTGAAGCTGGAAGGTGAGCATCTCAGGTGCATCATATGGCGCGGAGATCTTCACCTTCCTTGACCTCTGACCAATCACCTCCAGAGGGTACCTGATCCACAAAATTGAATTAGTGATGATGATAATAATCACGATGCTGTAGAGACGTCATGTAGATACAGTGCAGGGAACAGGCGCCCCCTCGTGATGGACAGCACCTCACCAGGGTCAGACCAGGGACCTTCCCATGGTGAGGTGCAGGGAAGTATGAGGAGGTTGGCTTCTGGGTGGATGCCACAGCTTCACCCCAGGCCACAGAGCCACCACGTGTAAGCTTCTCCTTAGCATCATAAAAGTAAAGTAAAAATAAAACGAGAAAATATTAAAAGGGGTAACTCATTAATTAGGACTAAATATTTTAAAGTGTGTAACTCACGCATCAAGACATGACTGGCTGACGGGCTTGGAAACCTTGTTGTGGGGACACAGTTTGAATTCCAGGAACCCGCCGTGGCTGCGAGTTACATTCACGTGCACCTTGATTTTCTGTAACAGGAGAAGGTTGATGTTAATTCAGGCTCATATGACTAAATATCAGTCAGTCTATCTGTTTGTCTTTCTCTTTGTCTGTCGGCCGGTTTATCAAACTATCTATCTTACTATAGTCAGATGCCTTAATCCAAGGAGAGGTGGCCACAAATGAATTGCCTTCTTGTCACCTTTTTCTCCACCATCAGGCTGCCCTCTCTACAACTCACACTGTCCTCCCTCATATACCTCTCCACCCCATCTCTCCCTCTCATCATCAGCCTCCCTTCCCCCTCCTCACTCATACACTCCTAGTTAGTCTCTCATTCTCCACATGGCCAGACACCTAGATAAAACAGTCTTACAGTAACAGTCTTTTCCTCACTTTATCTCCCTCATGTTTTCCTCCTTTCTTTTCCCTCTTTCCTACACTCTTCTTACTTTTTCGTTTTCGATTTCTTCCTTTTCACCTGACTATAGTTCATTTACCGTAGCTTGACGGGGATATCGTCCTTCTCTAGCATATTTCCCGTATCGAAATGACAAGGCAATACTGCGGTTCTGCATCCTTCCCATAGCACTTGGTGATTAGTACCGCACCCAGCATTCAAGATAGGTGGCAGTTTTACTTTAGGGCTGTATTATCGAGACAGGGAACTTACCATTCTCTCTCTCTCTCTCTCTCTCTCTCTCTCTCTCTCTCACACACACACACACACACACACACACACACCGATAGGTTTTCTGTATTTTGAGGTGATGCTTGTTTGACGTTGCTTAGATTTGAAGTGCTTAGATGAATACCGTCAAATTAAAAGGAAACCAGATACAATGGATTTTACTCCTTCAAATGGAGGACATTTTTTTTTTTGTGTACAGCTGTCGTTGACGATTTTATCCGAGTTAGAATTGTACTGAAGGTGAAGGCTGTATTTAACGCATGTAGAGGCTGAGGGAAATCCTCTTGTAATAAAATAAAAAAGAAATCGCCATATAGAAAGGATTATTATAATTATTATTATTATACACTGGAAAATGGAAAAGAAGTGCTACATTGTAAGGGTTATTATCATGATTACGATTATTATTGCCATATACTCGAACGCTATTAGGCAATTGTTCGGAGCGCCATTGTGGGTGAAGCTGCGCAGTAGGATTTTCCAGTGTGATCCCCTCCCTGCCTTTCACTCCTACGAAACCGGTGCTTTGGTGGATAGTTTGTGAAGCAAGTGTTGTGGATTAAGTATATGGCGTTGAAAAGGTGCCTGGATGAGAGGAATAAAGGAAATTGAGGGAAACGCCCACACGAGGTAAGCGATCAAGATGTTTTTTTTTTGAAAGTTGAGACTCGCTTTCTGCCTCCCAATCCTAATAAACCATTGTTGTGGAGGGACATCAGTAAAGTTCGTGATACAGATTAAGTTTATTGTGTTGAAAAGGTGCCGAGATGAATTAAAACTGGGGGGAGAAAAGCCGTTTGTACCAGGTAATCCACATTTGATTCCTCCAAGTCATTCAGCCAAACTACTCGGTATGAAGGTAACTTTAACCCACTTCAGTTTAAATTCAGAGGTTGCAGATTTTTTTTTTTATATATATACGGAGGGCACTTAGTCTGATGTCTGGACTTTTTTTTCTATATTTCATTCGTTTTTCCTTCCTCTGTGCATATTCTTAACGCAATAAAAAAAACGTATTAAGTATTCCGGCCGGCAAGCGGTCATTTCAAATTTCCTATGGGTTTAATGGTTTTGGTTATTGATTTTTTATGGAACTGTTGGCAGTTGTTATTTACATTGAAGTGGGGATTGCATATAATTACTACTGTATATTTTACGTCGGGGAATATTGTGTATATTTGCCGTAACTTAGTATTTCTAAAGGCAGAACAGAAAAGGACTTCCGTATAACTGCATTTCTAACTTTATGGATTTTGATTTTGTTTTGCAAGTTTTTTTCGTTTTTTTTTTTTTTTTGTGTGTGTGTGTAATATTAGCCACGTAAATAGTTGTTATATTATCACATCTACCTCGTCGCGGTGGAAACAATACTCTTTTCACTCTAACTTGCCTAAAAATTGCGGTTAGATTAGGTCAGGTTTATTTTCTTGTATCTGGTTAGGTTTGATAAGTTAATGTTAGGATAGGATAGGTTGTTAGGAGAGAGAGAAAGAGAAAGAGAGAGAGAGAGAGAGAGAGAGAGAGAGGGTTGGAAGAATGACTACCCTGAGAAAATCAAACATGCTTTGTGCAAAAACTGTATGCAGAAAGGAAATCTGAGAGAGAGAGAGAGAGAGAGAGAGAGAGCGTAGTGCCAATTAGAGAGAGAGAGAGAAAGAGAGAGAGAGAGAGAAAAAGAGAGAGAGAGAGAGGAAGTCTTTGTCCGGGTTAATGGTACCAATATTAACAAACACTGGCTCCTATGACTCATTTTGAAATATATGAATTATAGTTAGCGATAGTTTGAATAGTGTACGGTACTTGAGTTTTCCCGAGCATTGAAGGGCTATATAGCTTTTTCAATGCAAGGAAGAAGGCTGCAAAGGCCAGAAGCCCACAGGATTGTTCCCTCCAAGAAGAAAGAACAAAAACAAGATAACAGCCAGATTCAAGAAGTTTATTTTAGTTAAACTTGGCCCAGACTTTTATTATTTTTTTATGGTTTCTTTCTCGCAGGTCAGTGGCAGAAAAAGACAATACAAAGTCCCTACATCCTTTCCATAGCACTTCTTTGTGACTGGCATCCTACTTTACCGTTAATCTGTCGTAAATGGATATTCAGGATTAAAGGATGGCAATTTTAGACCAGGGTAGAGTGAAATGAGTACAGTGGCGAGTGATCCTAAACAATGTTACTACCAACACTGCCTTTGGAATTTACTATTTACTGTTAACCTCAAAGGAAGTTAAAAAGAAAACAAAAGAGCAGTAGAGTTTTCCCAAGCATGAAAGGGTTAGTGGAGTGTTTCCGAGGTCCGTTTCTCTCTGGGTTAGGGGGGTCCCTAACACCTTTTCCTTAACGATTTATTTTCCAAACTACTCATTAACATCCCCTGGTGTGCTTCCTATGTCTTTTCGGTATCAACGTAGATGGCGCGAATAACACACAAGAAAATAGTAACGGAGCAAAATCAGAAATAAATCGCTAAGGAAGAGGTGTTAGATGGCACGAATAACACACAGGTATATAGTAACGGATCAGAATAAAAATAAACAGCTAAGGAAGAGGTGTTAGATTGCTTGAATAACAAACAAGAATGTACAGTAAAGGAGCAGAATCAAAACTAAATCGCTAAGGAAGAGGTGTTAGATTTCATAACACACAAGTATATAGTAACATCAGAATCAGAACTAAATCGCTAAGGAAGAGGTGTTAGATTGCATGAATGACACATGAGAATATAGTAACAAAGCAGAATCATAACTAAATCGCAAAGGAAGAGGTGTTACTAAGCTTCCTAACCGTACTAGAATACCGCCCAGTGACACTAAGACCCATAATTCGCTGTGTAAAGGAGCTCCCTAACACCTCTCTCTTAGCGATTTATTGTTTGATACCCTAACACCTCTTCCTTATCAGTTTATTTTTTGATACCCCTAACACCTCTTTCATAGCGATTTATTTTTGGATATGACTGGTCCGACCGTACAAGAATATCACCTTAAGTCGTATCTTCAAGCACTGGACCGTCCCGGGATTTACTTCGTTGCTTTTAAAGGAAATACTTAAGTGGAGGGAAACCCAAGAGAGGCTTGTTTATCGTTGTTGTTGATGCTTGGTTAATCTCAGGGGAAATTACCACATAGAGTTATCACTGTTGTTGACTTGTTCATCACGTGGGAAGTTATGGCCTATTAATTTTAACTGGGTGTAAAGGTGTGAGTTGGGAGCAGGGGAGTGAAATGGCGGGGGACAGGGCGACTTGGAGGCGATTTGTTTGTGGCCACCCCAAACGGGATTGAGGCGTCTGGCAATAGATAGATAGTAAAGGTATCTCCATTCTGAATGCTGAAAAATAACTACCGTAGAGGCATATTCTTATTTACTACTACTGCTGCTGTATTATTATTATTATTATTATTATTATTATTATTATTATTCTCCTCTCTCCTCCTCCTTTTTTTTTTTTTTTCTTCTTCTTATTCCGATTCTGTGCATAGGCTCAACCACCCTTTCCCAGAGACCCATCAGTCCTACGTATAATAGGCCACTTTAAACTAGGCTTAAAACTGCCATGGAAGCTACTACATTGGACAGTAATCATTGTTACCTTGTTCATCTCAAAGGGAGAATATTGTACTAGTCACGAAGAAGTGCTGTACAAAGGATGCATTATTGTACTACTGTCCTATTCTGTCAGTCTCAGAGGAATTTACTATATAAGGAAAGTTATCATTGTGTTGTTAATATTAAAGGACGCTATGCTCTTCACTATAATGGGCGTAAAATTGCACTAGAATATGGTACTAGTCACGAAGAAGTGCTGGGCAAGGGATGCATTATTGTACTACTGTCTCATTCTGTCAGTCGCAAAGGAATTTACTATATAAGGAGAATTATTCTTGTTAATCTCAAAGGAAACTGTACTCTTCACTTGAACTGGGCGTAAAACTGTCAATATCCTGAATGCTGAGATAGGTTTACACTACAGTAGAATATTGTGCTAGTCACGAAGAAGTGTAGAAAGGATGAAGTTACCGTTGTCTTATTGTCACGAATTACGGGATATGGGTGAATGAAGGACGAAACTGTCTGTACCGTACGCTTTTTACCCTACCTTGGTCCAGGTGTTCGTCCTCTTACTGTTACTTTATCACACCTGCCTACCTCTGATGATTCCTGTTGCCCAGTTTCTGTCTCCCTGGTGTGGATGAGGTAGAGTAGTAGAAGTAGTAGTAGTAATGGTAGCAGGAGTTGTATATATAGTAGTAATAGTAGTAGTAGTGGCAGCAGGAGTAGTAGTAGTAGTATATATTGTAGTAATAGTGGTTGTGGTGGTGGTGGTGGTGGTGGTTGAAGAAGGAAGAGCGGTTGTTGTTCTTGTTGGTAGTAGTTGTAATAGTGGTGTAGTAGTAGTAATAGTAGTAGCAGTAGTAATAGAAGTAGTAACTAGAAATATACTGTAAAGAGTCATAGCAGCAGCAGCAGCAGTAGTAGTTCTAGTAGTAGCTAATAGTAACAGAAGAAATATACAGTAGTCAAAGCAGTAGAAGTAATCAGCTCACCACACTCACCTGCCCCATAGTGTAAGACCTGGTGATGATGCCTGTGGCCCACTTTCCACCGCCCTCGTGTGGGTGTGGCGGGGGCGTATCTGCAGCGTCTCCACAGGGGGGGCAGGGCGCGCCACGGCTCTCGGTACAGATGAGGTAATCGTCGTCAGCGTGAGGGGGAAGCTGGAAGCCCATTCGCCACATGACATTGCGTGCTGGGGGCTCCTGCAGCGACATGTGGCTCTCAGTCTGGGGGGGAGAGGGAGTTAGTGGTTGTGGTGGTTGTAGTGGTGTTAGGTATTGTGGTAGTTGTGGTGATGGTGGTGGTGGTAGGTATTGTGGTAGTTGTGGTGGTGGTGGTTTTTGCAGCGACATGTGGCTCTCAGTCTGGGGGTGGGGGAGAGAGAGAGGGAGTTAGTGGTTGTGGTGGTTGTAGTGGTGGTAGGTATTGTGGTAGTTGTGGTGGTGGTGGTGGTGGTAGGTATTGTGGTAGTTGTGGTGGTGCTGGGGGCTCCTGCAGCGACATGCGGCTTTCAGTCTTGGTGGGGAGAGAGAGAGGGTTAGTGGTTGTGGTAGTAGTGGTGGTTGTGGTGGTGGTTCATGCACCGATGTGTGGCTTTGGGTTTGGTGGAGGGAGAGAGGGTTAGTTGTGGAGTGGTTGTGGTAGTAGTTGTGGTAGTGGTGGTGGTGGTAGAAATAGTAGTGGTGGTGGTGGTTCTTGCAGCGACATGTAGCACTCAGTCTGGTGGGGAGAGAGAGAGTTAGTGGTGGTGGTGGTGGTAGTTGTAGCAGTGTTAGTAGTGGTGATGGTAGTTGTGGTGGTGGTGGTGGTGGTGGTAGTAGTAGTAGTAGTGGTGGTGGTGGTAGTAGTAGTAGTAGTTGTGGTGGTGGTGGTGGCAGTAGTAGTAGTAGTAGTAGTAGTAGTGGTGGTGGTGGTTCTTGCAGGGGCATGTGGCTCTCCTTCCGGTAGGTAGAGAGAGGGTTAGTGGTGGAGTGGTTGTAGTAGTAGTTGTAGTAGTAGTAATGGTAGTAGAAGTAGATTACGTTGCTTGCAGGCGTGTGACCCTCATTGGTGGGGAGAATATGGGAGTTACTTTTGTGGTGGGTGAAGGTATTATTTTCCGAGCATAAGCACAATCTTCACATTTAGTAACTGACGCCTACTACCACTGCCATTACCACAACTACCACCATCACTACCACTCGCGGTCACAGCTACCACCATTACTACCTCAACTACCACCATCACTTCCACAACTACCGCCATCACTACCACAAATACCATTACTGCCACAACTACCACTATTACTACCACAACCACCACCATCATTACCACAACTACCACCATTACCACCACAACTACCATCATTACTACCACAATTACCACCATTACTACCACAACTGGCATTATTACCACAACCACCACCATCACTAGCACAACTACCACCATCACTAGCACAACTACCACCATCTCTACCACAACTACCACCATCTCTACCACAACTACCACAATTCATGGTCAAACTAACATTTTACTCAAGGTTTTGTTTCAGGGAGAGAGTGTATATGGGGAGGGGGTGAGGGAGGAGAGAAAAAGGGGGAGAAGGAGGAGAAGGAGAGAAAAGGGGGAGAAGGAGAGGAAAGGGGGGAGGAGGGGGAGAAGGAGGGAAAAGGGGGGAGGGGAAGGAGGAAAGGAGAGAGTGAAGGGAGGAATAAAATATAACGATAATGAAAGGGAGAAAATGTAAAAGAGAGAGAGAGGAGGGGGTGGGGAGGAAAGGAGGTAAGGAGAGAGGGGGAAGAAGGGGAGAGGGAGGGGGGGGTGGAAGGAGGGGGAGAACAAGGAAAGGAAAGGAGGTAGAGAGAGAGAGAGAGAGAAGAAATGGTGATGGAGGGAGTGAGGGGAAAAAGAGAGAGAGGGGAGGGGAGGGAGGAGTGATGGGGAGAATGAGTATCAAACGGTCAAGGCTGTAGGAGACATCACTAACTTTCCCTCTCTCTCTCTCTCTCTCTCTCTCACATCGTCCATCTCTCCTTCATGCCTCCCATTCACTCTCTCCTTCGTTTCTTCTTCTTCTTCTCTCTCTCTCTCTCTCTCTCTCTCTCTCTCTCTCCCTCCTGTCTTTAATACCTACATCAGTCAATCTATCTGTCCATCTCAATTTTTTCTATCAGTCATTCTATCTATCCATTTATTTATCAGCCTATCTGTCAACCTGTCCATTAGTCTATCTGTATCATTGTGTGTCCATCCATCCATCTATCGCTCTCTCTATTCATCCATCCATTTCTATCTATCTGTCTATCTATCTATATATCCATCCATCCATCTGTCTATATATACATCCATCCATCTATCCACCCATCCATCTATCTATATCTGTCCATTCATCCACCAATATATACATCCATCCATCCATCTGTCAATCTACATCTATCCATTCATCCATCCATCCATGTATATATCTATCCATCTGTCTGTCTGTCTGTCATCAGGCTGTGTGCCCTTTTTACTCTAACTTGGCCTAAAATTGCCATCACCCCACCTTGAATACTGAGTTGTAA